>NW_016968229.1:0-2679 GCF_001483705.2 Eufriesea mexicana
CGTTTGTATGGGTTAGGCTCGTGTATCTTCGACTTTTCTGCTGTAAACTGCGATTCTATTGATCTCTACTCTCTACTCTCCTGTAGCATGTACGGCCTGTCGCTGGGGAGGCCAACAACAGTCGTGGGGGCACGTTAGGTAAAGCTTGGTTACGTTTCGTAATGTTACGATTAGCTAGGTTAGGAAAGAATATATGTGACTTGAGCGCTAAACGTAGCTATTCGGCGAATTTTTGCGCTACACTGTGCTCTACTAAGCTCCGCTTGGCTCTGGAGAGGACAGCGACAGTGGTCTCGGCGCGTTAGGTCATGTTATGTTGCTTTCGGTTATATTACGTTTGGATGGTTCAGGAAAGGATAGCTTTGACTTTTGTGCTATACACAGCTATTCGGCGGATTTCTGCACTCCACTGCTCTCTCATGTACAATGCTTCGCTTTGGGGGGACAGCAATAGCGGTTTAGGTAAGTTACTTTGTGATAGGTTACGTAGGGTTAGGACACGATTCGCTAAGTTCGGAAAGGACAGCTTTAACTTTTGCGCTATATACTGATATTCGGTGAACGTCTGCGATTTACTGTGCCCTAAAATATTCTTCTTGTCCCTGGGGCGGCCAGCATTAATGTTCGTGCTACGCATGGTTGAGTTAGGTTCCGTTAGGCTTGCTTCGGTTCCGTTAGGCTTTGTCAAGTTACAATATGTCTTGTCAAGATGGCTTTGACTATTGTGCCATACACTGCTATTCTGTGCAATCCTGCGCTTTCCCGACGTCTACCATATTCTTCTTGGCTATGCGGAGGACAGCTGTAGTGGTCCCGGCACGTTAGTCTGTGTTACGTTGCGTACGGTTATGTCACGTTTGGTTAGGTTAGGAGAGGATAGCTTTGACTTTTGTACCATAAACTGCGATTCGGAGCATTTCTGTGATGTACATAGCTACACTGTGCTCTACTCGTATCTGCGGAGACCAGCAATGACGATCGTTGCTCGATAGTTTGAGTTAGGTTACGTTCGCTAAAGTAGGGTATGATCTGGTTTGGTAGGGATGTCATTCACTTTTGCCCTGTACATTGCCATTTGGTGGCTTTCTGCGCTCTACTGTGCTCTACTATACAATGCTAGAATCTGGTGAGGACAGCAATAGTGGCCGTGGCACGATTGGCTTTGTTAGGCTACGTTTGGTAATGTCACAATTGGCTAGGTAAGGAGAGGGTAGATTTGGCTTTTGTGCTATGCCACGCTAATCGGTGGATTTCCACGCTCAGCATTCTCCCACTATACTCCTTTCGACTCTGGATATTCCAGAAATAGTTGTCTCGACGCGTCAGCTTGGGTTGGGCTACGTTTGGTTATGATATGCTAGATTGGGTTAAGTTTGAATAGCTTCGACTTTCGCGGCTATAAGCAGATGTTCGGTGGATTTCTGCGCTCTACTATTCTCTAGTATGTTCTACTTGGCTCTGGGGTATCCAGTAATAGCTGTCTCGGCACGATAGGTGGAGTTAGAATACGTTTGGTTATGTTAGGTTATGTTTGGTTAGGTTAGGTTAGCTCTGACATATGTGCTCAACGCTGATATTCTATGGACTCCTGTGCTGTAATGTGCCCTATAATATTTCGCTTGTCTCTGGGGAAGTCAGCTATACTGGTCACGGCGCGATACTTTCTGCTAGGTTACGCACTGCTTGGCTACGTACGGATAGGTTTGGTTATTGTAGATTTGACTCTTCTGCTATACATTACCGTTCGTTCGATATCTGAGCACAGCGCAGCTCTACACGTTTCAGCGTTCTACATTGCTCTGCTCTACTCTGCTTAGCTCTCGTGTGACCAGCAATAGCGGTCGTGGCACGTAAGTTTCTGTTACCATACGTCCGCTTGAGTTCCGTTTGGTTAGGCTAGGAAAGGATAGCTTTGACTTTTGTGCTGTACACTGCTTTTCGGTGGACTCTCTGCGCTATACACCGCTCTGATATGCTCTGATTGGCGCTGGGGAGGCCAGCATTAGTTGTCTCTGCACGTTTGGTTGTGTCAGCTACGTTCGGTTAGGTTAAGATTGGTTACGTTAGGAGAGTATAGCTTTGACGTGTGTGCCATACACTCCCATACGGGGGATTTCAGCGCTCTGCAGTGATCTAATGTTTCCTGATTTGATATGGGAATGCTTGAAATATTGGCCGCTGTGCGTCAGGATGTGTTATGTTTCGTTTGATTTGGTTAGGCTTATTTGTGTTATGTTATGGTATCTCTGACTTTCGTGCTATTCACTGACATTCTATGGTCGTCTGAGCTCTACCCTCCTCTAGGATGCCCTGGTTGTTATTGGGGAGGCCCGCAATTGTGTGCTAGGCACGTTACGTTTGGATAGGTTACGTTTGATTCGGTTGGGTTACGACAGATTGGGTTATGGTATCTCTTGCTTTTTTGCTATACACTGCTATTCGGGAGACTCCGGCGTTTTACATTAATTCTGTACAACATTTCGCTCTCGAGAGGCCAACAATAGCTTTTATGGCACGCCAGGTTTGGGTACGTTACGTCCGCATATGTAATGCTTGGTTGGCTAGGATAGGATAACGTTGACTTATGTGCTGTACGCTGCTATTGGGTGGATTCCTGAGCTCAGCATAGCTCTGCTATACTCGGCACGGCTCTGGGGATGCCAGCAATAGCGGTCGCGG
>NW_016968230.1:0-247 GCF_001483705.2 Eufriesea mexicana
ATGGCACGCCAATAGAATCGTTCGTCCATATTCATCCAAGAAAGTTACCTCACCACGATATTAGTCGAAAATGTCAATAAAGTAATATTTTCCAGCCAGATTCTGTAGCATTGCATTGGCTATAGCTCGCCAGCAGTATCTTTCCTCCTTATTTATGCAGGGATGCCAGCTCTCCACGACATTAGTCGAAAATGTCAATAAAACAGAATTTTCCATCCAGATACTATAGAATTGCTATGGCCATAGC
>NW_016968231.1:0-214 GCF_001483705.2 Eufriesea mexicana
TGCATGGATGTCAGCTCACCAAGATATTAGTCGAAAATGTCAATAAAACTGAATTTTACATACCGATACTAACGAATTGCAATTGTCATCGCTGGCCAATAGAATCTTTCCTCCTTTTTTATGCAAGAAAGTCACCTCACCACGATATTAGTCGAAAATGTCAGTAAAACTGAATTTTCGAGGCAGATTCTATAGCATTGTAACGGGTATAGCG
>NW_016968232.1:0-519 GCF_001483705.2 Eufriesea mexicana
GTGTACAGCAAAAAGTCAAAGCTGTCCAATCCTAACCAAACCAAACACACCGTAACCAAACGTTACCTAAGTCAGCCCAACTTGAGGTGACCTATATTGCCGCCTTGCCAAGAGCCAAGCAGAACACATTAGAGGAGAGTAGATTGCAGCAATCCATAGAATCGCAGTGTAATGCACAAAAGTCCAAGCTACCATATCCTAACTTCAAATCGAACGTAACATTAGCGAACGTATCCTAGCACTGCCTATCGTGCCAATGCCACTGTTGTTCGCCTACCCAGAGCGAAGCAGAATGTACGAGGGCACAGTAGAGTGTAGAGGTCCACCGAAGAGCAGTATACAGCACAAAAGTCATAGCTATCTTAGCCTAAGATAAACAAGCATAATACATCCAAACGTAACGTAATTCAGCTCAAAGTGCCTGGAGCACACTTGCTGACCTCTCCAGAGCAAAGGAGAATATACTATTGCAACGAAGAGCGCCGAGATCAGCCGCACTGCTGTGCAAATCACGAAAGT
>NW_016968233.1:0-288 GCF_001483705.2 Eufriesea mexicana
CAGGCCAAGTCAGGTCTGGTCAGGTCAGATCATATCAGTCAGGTCAGGTCAGATAAGGTCAGGCCAGGTCAGGTCAGGCCAGGCAGGGTCGGGTCTGGAGCGGTCAGGTCAGGTCATGTCTGGTGAGGTCAGGTCAGGTCAGCTCAGGTCATGTCGGGTCAGGTCAGGTCAGATGATGTAGGTTCAGGTGAGTTCAGGTCAGGCCAGGTCTGACAAGGTCAGGTGAAGTCAGGTCAGGTCAGTCAGGTCAGGTCAGGGCAGGTAAGGTCGGTTAAAGTCAGAACAGGT
>NW_016968234.1:0-4514 GCF_001483705.2 Eufriesea mexicana
GGCGTAAGCCAAGAAAGACAGGGCTATCCAAACCTAACACAAAGAAACCTAACAGAATAAAACGTAATCAAATTCAGCCTAGCGTGCAGCGACCACCGTTGCTAGCCTCCCAAGGTCCAAGCGGGGCATATTGGGGCACAGTATAGCGCAGAAGTTTAACGAATAGCAGTATGTAGCACAAAAGTCTACGCTATCCTGTCCTACCCGATTCGAACGTAACAAAAGCAGACGAAGCCAAAATCAAGCCAACGTGCCGGGACCACGGGTACTGGCCTCCCCAGAGTCGAGCAGAGTATAGTAGAGCAATGTAGAGCGTAGAAATCCAGCGAATAGCAGTGTATAGCGCAAAAGACGAAGACATCCTAGCCTCACGTAGCAAAACCTAAACTAACCAAACTTAACATAACTCAACCTAACGTGCCGAGAACACTGTTACTGGCATCCCCAGAGTCGAGCACAGTACAGTAGAGCAATGAAGAGCGTAGAAATCCTCCGAACGGCGGTGTATTGGACAGAAGTCAAATCCACCCCAACCTAACCTGACAAATCGTAGCATTACCATACGTAGACAAACACAACATATCGTGCCGCGAACGCTACTGCTGGACTCCCTAGAACAGAGCAGAGTATAGTAGAACACAGTAGAGAGCCGAATGCCACCAAATAGCAATGTAAAGCATAAAGTCAAAGATATCTATACTTAACCAGACCTTGCCTCACCCAACCAAACTTTGAGTAATTAAGCCTAACCGGTCGCGAACCCTATTACCTGCTTCGCCAGAGACGGACAGATTACGATACAGCACAGTAGAGCACAGAAGTTCATAGGATATCAGTGTTGAGCACGTATGTCAAAGCGATCCATACCTAACGCAACATAACCAAACCTAGCGAAACGGAATTTAACACAACCTAACATGTTGCGAACAGTACTGCTGGCCTCCACAGAGCGTGGCAGAGCATAATAGAGGGGGGCAGGGCGCAGATATCCGTAAGATCGCAGTGTACAGCAGAAAAGTCAAAGGGATACAAACCTAACCTAAAGGAACATAACCTAGTCCAACGTAGAAGAACCTAACGTGACGAGCCGCGACCACTATTACTGGCCTCCCCAGAGTCAAGCATATCATATCAGAGGACAGTAGAGACCAGGAAGCCATAGAACCTCAGTGAACAGCAGAAAAGTCAATGCTACCCAAACCTTATCCAACCAAATGTAGCCAAACCAGACGAAGCCTAACTCAACATAACGACCGCGGACCGTATTGCTGGACGCCACAGGGCCAAGCAGAATACAGCAGGGCACAGTAGAGCGCAGAAGTCCACTGAATGAGAGTGTAAACCAATAAAGTCAATGATAGCCTAACCTAACACAAACGAACGTGGCCAAACCAAACGTAACCGAACCCAACCTAAACAGACGAGACCACCATTTCTGACCACCACAGATGCGAGCAGAGAATAGTATAGCACAGTAGAGCGCGCAAACCCAACAAATAGCGATGTACACCGCAAAAGCCAGAAATATACTAACATAACGAAACGTAGAATATCTAAACCTAAGGATCCAAGACCACTATTGCTGGCCTCGCCATCGCCGAGCTGCACATATTAGAGGAGAGTGGAGCGCAGTAGTCAATAGAATGGCAGTGTATAGCGGAAAGGTCAAAGATATCCAAACCAAACCCATGCTAACGTAAGCAAGCCAAACGGAATCTAACTCAACATAACGTGCCCAGGCCACTACTGCTGCGCCCCCAGAAGCAAGCAGAATACACTACAGCACATTAGGACGAAGGAAGCCACCAAATTGCATTGTACACCACAGAAGTCAGAAATATCCTTAGCTAACCAAGCCAAACCTGACCTAAACAAACGTAGACTGACTGAGCCTTACGTGCCGCGCGCACTATTGCTGGCCTTCCCAGAGTCGCGTAGAGTATGGCAGAGCAGAACAGAGCGCGGAAGTCCACCGAATAATAGTGCATACTACGAAAACCAGATCCAACCTGAAATAACCAAAGCCAATGTAACATAACCAAACGAAGTCTAACTGCACCTTATGTGCCGGGAACACTGTTACTGGCGTCACCAGAGTCGAGCAGAGAGTAGTAGAGCAATGTGAAGCGTAGATATCAACCAAATAGCGGTCTATATATCGAAAGTCAACTGTATCCTGTCCCAACCTATCCAAGCATACTATAAACAAGCGTAACTTAACCTAACGCGCCAAAACCACTGCCTCTGTCCTCCCCAGGGTCTTGCATAACTCATTAGAGTAGAGTAGGGCGCAGAAATCCATAGAATCGCAGTGTATAGCAGAAAAATCAAAGCTACCCGTACAATACACATGTTAACGTAAACTAACCGTACGTAACCTAACATTAAATATCATGGCGTAGAGACAATTTCTGGCCTCCCAAACGCAAAGCAGAGCATACTGGAGCAATGTAGAGGGCAGAAATCCACCGAATACCAGGGGATGTCGCAAAAGAAAGTGTTACCCTATCCTAACCTAACCAAGCGTACCATAACCAAGCCAAACGTAACTCAACCTAACGTGTCCACACTACTACTGCTGACCACCCCAAAGCCAAGCAGAATACACTAGGGCACAGTAAACCGCAGAAATCCGCCTCATTGTAGCGTAAAACAGAAGAGTAGAAGATATCCTTACCTCACCTGACCAAACCTAACCAAACCAGGCGAGTACTGGCTAAACATAGCGAGCCGAGACCACTATCTATGACCTCCCTAGTGCCAAGTAGAACATTCTAGAGCACAGTAGAGCGCCCAAATCCAATGAGAAGCAGTGAATAGCACAAAGGTCGGAGCCGTCATAACCAAACCTATCCCAACCTAGCCTAACCTAACGTAACATAACTCTACCCACAGTGCCACGACCACTATTGCTGGCCACCACAGGGTCGAGCAGAGTGGAGCTGAGCAATGTAGTGCGCAGAAGTCCACCGAATTGCAGTGCATAGCGCAAAAGTAAATGTCAGCCAATCCTAACCTAACCAGGCGAAACGTAACCAAGCACATCATAGTCCAACCTAACGTGCCTAGACCACTATTGCTAGCCTCCACGTGGCCAAGCAGTACATATTATAGGAGAGTATGGCGCAGGAGTCCATAGAATGGCAGTGCATAACACAAAAGTCAAAGCCACCGTAGTCTAACCTAGAAAAACGTAGCATAACCAAACTTAACCTAACACAAACTAACGTGCCAAGAGCACTATAACTGATCTCCACAGAGACAATCAGAATACTCTAGTGCACAGTGTAGCGCAGATATCCGCCGAGAAGCAGTGTACACCACAAAAGTCAAAGATATCCACGCATACTCCTAACCAGCATAGCCTAACCGAACTTAGCATAGCTCAAACTAACGTGCCTAAAACACAATTGCTGGCTTTCCAGTGCCAGGCAGAGCATATTAGAGCGCAGTAGATCGCAGAAATCCGACGAATAACAGTGTATACCGCGAAGGTCGTAGCTACCCGTACCTAACCCAAACAAACGTAACCAAACCAAACGTGGCCTAACAAATCCTAACGAGCCTAGTCCACTATTGCTGGCGTCCACGTCGGCAAGCACGGATTATTAAAGGACAGTAGAGCGTAGAAACGCACCGAATAGCGGTGTATAGCACAAAAGTCAGATCTATCCTGTCCTAACATAACAAAACGTAACATAACCAAACGTAACGAGACCATACCTAACGCGCCGAGACCACTATTGCTGGCTTCCCCAGAGCCGAGCAGAATATGCTAGAGCACAGTAGGGCGCAGAGAACCACTAAATACCAGCCTATTGCACAAGAGTCAAAAATATCCTAACCTAACCATACATAACCTGTTCCAGCCAATCGTAGCCTAACTCTATATAATGTGCCGAGACCACCATACCTGCCTCTCCCAGAACCAAGCTGAACATACCAGAGCACACTATAGCGCAGAAATCTACCGACGAGCGGTGTATATCGCAAAATTTGGAGATATCCTATTATAACCTATTCAAACGTAATATAACCAAACGTAGCCTAACTTATCCTAACGTGCCGAGACCACTCTAGCTGGACTTCCGAGATTCGAGCAGAATAGAGTAGAGCAGAGTAGAGCGCACGAATCCACCGAAAAGCAGCCTGTGCCAAGAAAGTCAAAGCTACCCAAACCTAACAAAGACAAACGTAACTTAGCCAGAATTAGCCTAAATCAACCTAGCGTACCGAGACCACAATTGCTGGTGTCCGCACAGCCAAACAGAAACCGCTGGAACACAGTAGAGCGTAGAAATCGACCGCGGTGACGTGAATAACACAAAAGTCAAAGATATACTGACGAAACATGGCCTAACCTAACACAACCAAACGTAGCGTAACTAAACCTAATGTGTCAACACCAGTATTGCAGACCTCCACAGAGCCAACCAGAATATACCAGAGGACGGTAGAGCGCAGAAATCCACCGAACAGCAGTTTATATCGCAAAAGTCAGATTTATCGTGTCC
>NW_016968235.1:0-576 GCF_001483705.2 Eufriesea mexicana
TAGCACAAAAGTCGAACATGTCCTGACCCAACATTGCCTAACCTAACCTATCTAAACGTAGGGTGACTCAACATAACGTGAAGGGGCCAACATTGCTGGCTTCCCGGAGCCAAGCTGAGCATATTAGAGCACACTGGAACGCAAAAATCCACCCAATAGCACTGAATAGCACAAAAGTCGGAGTTGCATATCCGTACCTAGCCAAACGCAACATAAATGGACCCTACATAAAGAAACCACTAGTGCAAGCCTCCACAGTGACAAGCAGAATGTACTGGGGCACAGTAGAGCGCAGGAAGCGACTGCATTGCAGTTAATAGCACAAAAGCCGCAGATATATCAGCATAAACTGAACTAACATAACCTAACCAAATGCAGCATATCCCAACATAACGTGCCGCGACCACTGCTCCTGGCCTCCTCAAAGCCAAGCAGAATATAGTAGAACACAGCAAATAACAGAGAAATACAACGAATGAGAGCGAATAGCACGAAAGTCAAAGCTATCCTAACATACACTTAGCCTAACATAACCTAACCATACGTACCCTAACTAAGCCTAACATGCAGCGACCG
>NW_016968236.1:0-284 GCF_001483705.2 Eufriesea mexicana
ACTAATGTGCTCTTCTTGGCTCTGTGGCAGACAGTAAAAGCGGTCGCAGCACGTTTGTTTGAGTTACGTTACGTCTGCTTATTTTACGGCTGGCTTTGTTACGAGAGGACAGCATTTACATTAGTGCTATAGTTTGCTATTAGGTCGACTTCTCCGCCCGGTAGTGCTCTAATGTTTCCAGCTCGGCTCTCAGAAGGACAACGATACTGGTCTCGGCACGTCAAGTTGCTTCATGTTACGTTCGGTTAAGTTGTGTAAGGCTAAGTTTGGTCTGGATTGCGTTT
>NW_016968237.1:0-1079 GCF_001483705.2 Eufriesea mexicana
ATGTTAATACACTACTAAGTATAGCCATTAACTGAGCACCCTTTGTCGCATGATTAATCAGGGCACTGGTGACTTGAATCCTGTATGATTTAACCTCATGTGTTATGTCTTCCGACATATACAATTGACAACACGGTACTTAGTACGTCCATTAAGAAAGCACCGCTGCTGCTCGATATGTCTGTTGACTGATGTTTTATATTCTATAGCAATTCGTGATTAGAGAAACGCTATTCCATTATCGAGCGAGGATTTAACAACACAATTCTGTGCGCCGACACAATCACCATACTGTAACCGTTGTATTAATATGCCCACTGATGATGTAACTTCCACAGCAATTACAGAATGATCAACGCATGGTACTGGTATGGCTAGAAACATTTACAGCTTTTATTACGGTACTTGGTACGACCACTAACCGATAACTTTTGCCATTATGTTAATGTGATTGCTGATAATCTGATTTCCAAAGCAATCGCAGAGTGAACAAAAAATAGAGCTGCTGTCACTGGAGACATTTTCATCTGTCAAAACATCACCGATTATAGCCATCAGCAGAGCACAGTAGCCGTTGGGCTAATCTGTTCACTCCTGTCTAAAATTCTGTAGCAATTCTAGAATGACAAGGGGCAGATCCATTATCGCTAGGCAAATCACCGCATGACAAAACAGAACTGGTTTCAGCCATCATTACAGTGATGTAGCAAATAGGTTAATATTTTCAAATGTTCAACGTATAAGTAAGATACAGCTGGAGATATTAACAATTAACACTAAAGTTCATGGTTCATCTACCACCAGAGCCCTCTAGGCGCTGAATTAATCAGTCCTGTGATGATTCGCATTCCATAGCAACTCTAGGATGACCAAAGACAAACCGATTATGGATTGAGATCATAACAATGGACAAAGCGGCTTCGTCTACAGTTATCACCACTGCACATAAGCCGTTCGAATACGCCTTTCAGAAATAATTAATATATATCTGCAGTTCTAGAATAGTCAACGTATACAACGGCTATGGCTTCAGTTATTTGTAATTGACAGCGCGGTACTTAACACATCCATCAGCTGAT
>NW_016968238.1:0-543 GCF_001483705.2 Eufriesea mexicana
ACTGCAAGGGATATAGCACGCCAACGGAATTTTTCCTCCTTATTGATGCAAGAAAGTTAGTTCTCCACGATATTGGGAGAAAATGATAATAAAATTAGTTTTTCCAGCCAGATTCTATAGCATTGCAATGGCTATTGGAAGGCAACAATTTCTTTCTTCCTTATTTATGCAAGAAAGATAGCTCACCAAGATATTAGATGAAAATGTTTATAAAATTTAATTTTTCAGCCAGATTATATAGCATTGCAATGGCTATAGCACGCCAATAGAATCTTTCCTCCTTATTTATGCAAGAAAGCTAGCTCACCCAGATATTAGAAGAAAATGTTTATAAAATTTAATTTTTCAGCCAGATTATATAGCATTGCAATGGCTATAGCACGAACGCCAATAGAATCTTTCCTCCTTATTTATGCGAAAAAGCTAGCTCACCCAGATATTAGAAGAAAATGTTAATAAAATTTGATTTTTCAGACAGACTATATAGCATTGCAATGGCTATAGCAGGCCAATAGAATCTTTCCTCCTTATTTATGTAGGAAA
>NW_016968239.1:0-2012 GCF_001483705.2 Eufriesea mexicana
CTCTAGTGTATTCGGCTTGGCTTTGGGGATGTCAGCAACTATGGTCTACGCACGCTAGGATGAGCTATGCTACGTTTGGGCATGTCATGTTTGGTATGGTTAGGCTAGGATAACTTTGACTTTTGTGCTGTACATTGCTATTCGGCGGACTTCTGCGATCCACTCTGCTCTAATATGTTCTGCTTTGCACAGTGAGGGCCAGCAGTTTAGGTCTCGGCTCGTTAGATTTAGTTACTCTACGTTCGGTTAGGTCAGGTTGGGCCAGGTTATGTAAGGATATCTATGACTTTTGAGCTATACGTTGCTATTTGGTGAATGTCTGCGCTCTACATTGCTCAAATATGCTCTGCTTAGAAATATGCTCTGCTTGTCTCTGGGGAGGCGAGCAAAGGTATTCTCGGCATGTTGTGTTCAGTTAGGCTACGTACGGTTAGGTTACGTTACGTTAGGTCAGGTTAGGACAGAATAGGTTTGACTTTGTGCTACACACAGCCTTGTGGATGACTTCTGCGGTTTACTGTTGTCTAATATATTCTGCTGGATTCTCGGGAGACTAGCACTTGTGGTCGCGGCACGTTAAGTCGTGTTACGATACGTTCGGCCGCGTTAGGTTTCGTTGCGTTAGGATTGGATATATTTGACTTTCGTGGTATACACTGTTATCAGGTGAATCTCTGCTCTCGACTGTGCTCTCCTATACACTGTACACTGCTCGCGTCTGGGGAGCCCAGCAATTGCGGTTGCGGCACGTTATTTTGAGTTATTTTACGTTTGGTTATGTTACGATTTGTGAGGCCTGGAAGCGACGGCTTCAACTTATGTGATATACACTGCTATTCCGTGTATTTCTTCGCTCCTCTGTGCCCTAATATGCTCTGCCTTGCTCTGGGGAGCTCAGTAATAGTGGCCTCGGCACGTTCGGTTGTGTTACTGTAGGTTGGATGCGTTATGCTTGGCTACGTTAGGTTGTATTGCTATGACACTTGTGCTATGCACATCTATTCGGTGGATTTCTACGCCCTACTCTAATCTAATAATCTCTGCTTTGCTCTGCGGTGGCCAGAAATGGTGCACGCGACGTGTGGGTTTGTGTCATTTTGCGTTTGGTTATGTTACGTTTGGTTAAGTTAGATTTCGGCACGTTACGTTTTGTTAGGTTACGTTCAGTGAGGTGGGTTTGTGTTAAGTTTTGTCAGGATTGCTTCAACCTTTGTGCTGTAGACTGCCCTTCGGTGGATATCTCCGCTCTACTGTGCTCTGGTATGTCCAGCTTGTCCCTGGCGGGTGCAACATTAGCGGTCTCGGCACGTTAGGTAAAGTTAGGTAGTGTTATGTCACGTTTGATTATGTTACGGTTGGTTAGGTTAGAAGAGGAGAGCTTTGTTTTCAGCGCTATGGCCTTCTATTAGGTGGATTTCTACCCCCTACAGCTCTTTAATATTACAATCTTTACCCTGGAAATGCCAGCAATAGTGGTCCCGGCACGTTATGTTAGGTCTGGTTATGTACGGTTAGCTTGGGCTAGGCAACGTTTGGTCCGGGTAGATTTAAAATATACTCTGCTATTCTATGGATTGCTGCTTTCTATTCTTCTCTTATATGTTCTGCGTGGTTCTGCTGGATCCAGGAAAAATGATCCCTGCACGTTTGGTTGAGTCGGGCTACGTTCGGTTGTATTAAGTTCGGCTAGGCTAGGATAGGGTATCTTTGACACTTGCACTATACCCTGCGGTTTTATTGACTTCTGCTCTCCACTCTCCTCTAATATGTTCTGCTTGGCTCAGGCGCGCGCAGCAACATTGTTCTCGGCAAATTATGTTGAGGTAGGTTACGGTTGGTTACTTTACGCTTAATTAGGTTAGTACAGGGTGGCTCTGACTTTTGTGACATACACTGCTATACGTTGGACTTCTGCGCTGTACTGTGCGCTGTATGCGCTGCTTCGCTTAGTGGAGGCCAGCAATTGTGGTTTCGGCACGTTATGCTGAGATAGGCTGCGTTTGGTCACATTC
>NW_016968240.1:0-522 GCF_001483705.2 Eufriesea mexicana
GGATAGGTATGAGTTTTGTGCTACACGTAGTTACTCTATGGACTAATGCGCTCTATTGTGCGCCACCACACACTGCTGGTCCCCGGAGACGCCATGAATTGTGGTCGCGGCACGTTATGTTGGGATATGCTGCGTTCGGTTTGGTTAAGTTAGTTTGGGTTAGATTTGGATTCACTTTGCCTTTCCAGCTATAGATTGTTCTTCGGTGAACTTCTGAGCTCTACTCTTCTCTAATATGATCCGCTTGCCCATGGGGAGGACAGCAACAGTGGTACCTGCACGTTACGTTGTTTTAAATTACGCTTGGCTATGATACGATTGGTTAGGTTAGGCTAGGATAGCTTTGACATTACCTGCAATCTTCTATTCGGTGGATTTCTGCGCTCTACTGCGATCTAATATCCTCTGCTTTGCTCTGGGTTGGCTAGAAATAGTGGTTGCGGCGTGTTAGGTTGTATTATGTTACGTTCGGTTACGTTACGTTAGCATCGGTTAGGTTTGGGTGTCTTTGACCTTTCTGCT
>NW_016968241.1:0-213 GCF_001483705.2 Eufriesea mexicana
TATTGACATTTTCGACTAATATCGTGGTGAGCTCACGTCCTTGCATAAATAAGGAGGGAAGATTCTATTGGCACGCAATACCCATCACAATGCTATAGAATCTGACTCGAAAATTCAATTCTATTGACATTTACGAGTAATATCGTGGTGAGGTTACTTTCTTGCATAAATAAAGAGGAAAGATTCTATTGGCCAGCTATGGCCATTGCAATT
>NW_016968242.1:0-572 GCF_001483705.2 Eufriesea mexicana
GCTGTACTTGCCATTGGATTGTAGGCGTTAGGCGAACTAATCACTAAGCTACGGCAGCTTTTATATTCTGATTATACTCATTCTCAGGCAAGTAGATGGCTGTACTTACCATTGGAATGAAGGCATTAAGCGATCTACTCACCAAGCTACAACAGGTTATATATTTTGAATAGACCTATTCTCTGGCAAGTAGATGACTGTACTAGCCATTGAAGGCGTCAGGCGACCTATTCACCAAGCTATAACAGATTATAGATTTTGCTTAGGCCTAAGCTCTGGCAAGTAGATGGCTGTGCTGGCCATTGGTTGAAGGCGATAGGCGACCAATTCAGCAAGCTGCAACAGATTATAGATTTTGAATAGACCGATTCTCCTGCAAGTAGGTGGCTGTACTTGCCATTGGATTGAAGGCGTTAGGCGGTCTGTTCACAAAGCTATAACATGTTATAGATTTTGAATAGACCTATTTTCTGCCCACTAGATGTCTGTACTTGCCATTGGATTGAAGCCGGTTGGCGATCTATTCACCAAGCTATAAAATATTATAGATCTTGAATAGGCCTATTCTCTGG
>NW_016968243.1:0-677 GCF_001483705.2 Eufriesea mexicana
GATTTCTGCGCTCTACTGTGCTCTAGTATGTCCTGCTTGGATCTTGGGAGTGCAGCAATAGTGATCTCGGCACGTTGTGATCAGTCAAGTTACGTTCGTTTGGGATGGTTTAGGACAAACTTGGTTAGGATAGCACTAACCAATGCGCAGTATATCGCCATTCGATGGATTTCTGACCTCTAATGTGATCTAGTATCTCCTGCTTGTCTCTACGGAGGGCTGCAGTAGCTGCCTCGAGAAGTCAGGTCGTGTTAGGCCATGATTGGATACGTTCTGTCGGTTTGGGTTAGGCTTGGGTAGCTTTGGCTTTTTGATATACACTGCGATACCATGGATTTCTGGGTTCTACTCACCGTTATGGCTTTCTTCTTGGCTCCGGGGATGACAGCATTTGTGGCTGCGGCACGTTAGGTTCATTGACGTTACGTTCGGTTAGGTTGGGTTTGGTTAAGTTTGAATAGGATGCCTTCAACTCTTTGCCGTTCAATCCTATTCGGTGGACTTGTACGCTCTACGGTTCTCTGGCATGTCCTTCTTGGATCTGAGGTGGGCAAGAATAGCGGTGTCGGCACGTTAGAAGTTAGACTGTGTCAGGCTATGGTTGGTCATGTACAGTTTGTTTGGGTTATGCTTGGGTAGCTCTGACTTTTCTGATATACACTACGATTATGTGGATT
>NW_016968244.1:0-278 GCF_001483705.2 Eufriesea mexicana
TAGCCGAAAACGTCAATAAAATTGATTTTCCCAGCCAGACTCTATAGCACTGCAGTGGCTATATCAAGCCAGTAGAATCTTTCCTACTTATATATGCAGCAAAGTTAGGTCTCCACGATATTAGTCGAAAATGTCAATAAAATTGAATTTTCCAGCCAGATTCTATAGCATTGTAATGGCCATAGCGCACCAATAGGATATTTCACCCTGATTTATGCAATACAGCTATTTCACCACGATATTAGTCGAAAATGTCAATAAAAATGTATTTTCCAGCC
>NW_016968245.1:0-914 GCF_001483705.2 Eufriesea mexicana
TGTTAGGTTGAGCTATGCTTCGTTTGGATATGCTACGTTTGGCTATGTTAGGGTAGGCTACTTCGGCTGTTGTGCCTTAATCTTCTTTTCGGTGGAATTCCATGATCTGCTGTGCACTACTACATTCTCCTTTTTCTCCGGGGAGGCCAGGTGCTTTGGTCGCGGCACGTGGCGTTGAGCTATGCTACGATGGTTCTGTCAGGTTAGGTCAGGTTTAGTTAAGGTATATTCGACTATTTTGCAATTCACTGCAATGCGATGGATTTCTGGGCACTACTGTTCTGTGGTACATTCTGCTTGTCCCTGTGGATTCCAGCAATAGTGGTCTGGTCATGTATGGTTGAGTAAGGCATCGGCTGTATGTGTTACGTTTGGCTAGTTTATGATAGGCTTCTATTACCTCTGTGCTATGCACTGCTATTCGGTAGATTTCTGCGCTCTAATGTGTTCTATTGTGCACTGCCTGGTTCTGGGGATGCCAGCAATATCGGTTTCGTCACGTTATGTTTACATACACTACGTTTGGGTAGGTAAGATGAGGTCAGGCTTTTTCAGATTATGTTTGACCCTTGCGATAAACACTGCAGTGCAATGGATTCCTGCGCTCTGCTGTGTTCTAGTATAATCTGCTTGGCTCTGGGGATGCCTGCAGCAGCGGTCGTGGCACGCTATGTTCAGTTAAGCTACGTTTGGTTGGGTTAGGTTAAGCCAGGTTACGTTAGGCTATCCTCGACTTCTGCAACATACACTGCAATTCGGTGGATTCCTGCGATCTGCGTTTCTTTTCTATACTCTGCTCGACTTTGGGGAGGCGAACAATACCGATCGCGGCAAGTCAGTTTTTGTTGGGATACGCTTTGTTACGTTAGGTTAGGTTCAGCTTGGTTAGGGTAGCTATGACTTTTGTACTATAC
>NW_016968246.1:0-755 GCF_001483705.2 Eufriesea mexicana
CTGGGGAGGCGAGCAATGGTGTTCGTCGCCCGCTAGGTTTCGTCAGGTTACGCTTTGGTAGGTTAGATTAGGCTATGTTTGGCTATGATAGCTTTGGCTTTCATGCCACACACTGATATCCGGTGGGTTTCTGTGACCTGCTGTGCGCTACTGTATTCTGCTTTGCTCTGGGGAGTCCGGAAGCAGTGGTCGCTGCACGTCATGTTCAGTTATGCTACGCTTGGTTAGGTTAGGTTAAGTCATGTTAGGTTAGGGTATCTTTGACTATGCGATAGACTGCATTGCGGTGGATTCCTGCGCTCTGCTGTGCTCTGCTATATTCTGCTGGGCCCTGGGGAGGACAACAACAGCGTTCTCGGCACGTTACTTTGAGGTAGGCTGCGCTTGGTTAGTTCAAGTTGGTTCAGGTAATGCTTGGATATATCTGGCCATTGTGCTTTACGCTGCAATCCGGCGGATTTCTGGGCAATACTGATCTCTAGTATACTCTGCTTAGCAGTGTTTGGCCAGCAACTGTTTTCACGCAACGTTATTTTGAAGTAGATTACGTTTGGTTAAGTTACGTTTGGTTAGGTAGGACAAGGCAGCTTCTACTCTTGTGATATGCACTGATAGTCGGTGGATTTCTCCGCTATACTGTGCTGTACTATCCTCTGCTTGGCTCCGTGGAAGCCAGATATAGCTTTCGCCGCACGTTGGATGGAGCCATTTTACGTTTGGCATTTGGGCTTCCATTAAAAATGGTCTCGGCACTT
>NW_016968247.1:0-521 GCF_001483705.2 Eufriesea mexicana
TTCCAGCCCGATTCTGTAGCATTGCAATGGTTATAGCACGCCTATAGAATCTTTCCTCCTTGTATATGCAAGAAAGTTAGCTGACGACGATATTAGTCGAAAATGTCAATAAAATTGAATTTTCCGGCCAGATTCTACACCATTGCGATGGCTATAGCACGCCAAATGGATCTATCCTCCATACTTATGACAGGAAGCTAGCTCACCACGATATTAGTCGAAAATGTCAATAAAATTGAACTTTCCAACTTTCCAACCAGATTCTATAGAATTCCAATGGTTATAGATTGCCAATATAATATTTCCTCCCTGTTTATGCAAGAATGTTAGCTCACCACATAAGTCGAAGATGACAATAAAGTTGAACTTTCCAGCCCGATTCTGCAGCATTGCAATGGATATAGCACGTCAAAAGGATCTTTCCTCTTTACTTATGCAAGGAAGTTGGCCCACGGCGATATTACTCCAAAATGTCAATAAAATTGAATTTTCCGGCAAGATTCTATAGCATTGCAATGTTT
>NW_016968248.1:0-1353 GCF_001483705.2 Eufriesea mexicana
AATTAAATATTCTTGTCGTTTTCGACTAATATCCTTGTGAGCTAACTTTCGTGTATATATAAGAAGGAAAGATTCTACTGGCGTGCTATAGCCGTTGAAATGCTGTAAAGTCTGACGGGAAAATATAATTTTATGGACATTTTCGTCTAATATCGTGGTGAGCAAACCCACTTTCCAAAATAATGAGAAAAGATTCTTCTGGCGTGCTATAGCCATTGCAATACTATAGAATCTGTCAGGAAAATTCAATTTTATTGACATTATCGACTAATATCGTGGTTGCCTAACATTCTTGCATATATAAGGAGGAATGATTCTACTCTCGTGCTATAGCCATTGGAATGCTATAGAATCTGTTTGGAAAATTCAATTTTAATGACATTTTCGCCAAATATCGTGGTGACCTAACATTCTTGGATATATAAGGAGGAAAGATTCTACTCTCGTGCTATAGCCATTGCAATGCTACAGAGTCTGCCTGGAAAATTCAAGTTTATTTACATTTTCGACTAATATCGTGGTGGGCTAACTCTCTTACATAAATAAGAAGGACAGATCCTGTTGGCGGGCTATAGCCATTACAATGCTATAGAATCACGCTGAAAAATTCAATTTTATTGACATTTTCGACTAGCACCGCATAGAGCAATCCCACTCGCCAAAATATGGGGGAAAGATTATATTGACATGCTGTAGCCACTGCAATTCCATAGAATCTGCCTGGAAAATACATTTTTATTGATATTTTCGACTGATATCCTAGTGGTGACCTAGCTTTCTTGGATATATAAGGACGAAATATTCTACTGGTGCGCTGTAGCTATTGCAATGCTATAGAATCTGGCTGGAAAAACCAATTTTATTGTCGTTTTCGACTAATATCGTGGTGACATAACCTTCTTGCATATATAAGGAGCAAGTATTCTATTGACATGCTGTAGCCCCAGCAATTCCATAGAATCTGCCTGAAAAACTCAATTTTACTGACATTTTCGCCAAATATCGCGGTGAGCATACCCACTTGCATGAATAAGCATGAAAAATTCTATTGGCGCGCCATAGCCAATGCAATGCTATAGAATCTTGCTGGAAAATACATTTTTATTGACATTTTCGACTAATATCGTGGTGAAATATCTGTATTGCGTAAATAATGATGAAATATTCTATTTGCGCGCTATGGCAATTACAATGCTATAGAATCTGGCTGGAAAATTCGATTTTATTGACATTTTCGACTAATACCGGGGTGACCTAACTTTCTTGCATTTATAAGGAGGAAGGACTCTGCTGCCGTGCTATAGCCATTGCAATGACACAGAATCTATCTGGAAAACTCAATTTTAATGACAT
>NW_016968249.1:0-272 GCF_001483705.2 Eufriesea mexicana
CTATCGTGGTGAGCTATCTCTCTTACATAAATAAGGCGGAATGATACTTTTGGCGTGCTATAGTTTTCGCAATGCTATAGAATCACGCTGGAAAGTTCAATTATATAGACGGTTTGGACTAATATCGTGGGGAGCTATCTTTTTTGCGTAATTAAGGACGGTAGATTCTATTGGCGTGCTGTAGACATTGCATTGCTATAGTGACTGGCTGGAAAATTCAATTTTATTGACATTTACGACCAATATCGCGGTAAGCTAACTTTCTTGCTTAA
>NW_016968249.1:285-529 GCF_001483705.2 Eufriesea mexicana
TTCGGTTGGGGTGCTATAGGCATTGCAATGCTACAGAATCTTGCTGGAAAATTCAATTTTACTGGCATTTTCTACTGATATCGTGGTGAGCTAACTTCCTTGCATAGGTAAGGAGGAAAGTTCCTGTTGGCGTGCTATAGCCATTGCAATTCAGTTGAATCTGGCTGGAAAATTCAACTTCATTGACATTTACGTCTAATATCGTGGGGAGTTAACTTTCTTGCATAAATAAGTCGGAAATATT
>NW_016968250.1:0-588 GCF_001483705.2 Eufriesea mexicana
TTGGCGACGTGGAAGGCAACAATAACGGTCTCGGCACGTTAGATTGAGTTTGGCTATGATTCGATAGGTCCTGTTGGTCTTAGTACCTTTGACTTTTCCGATATACGCGGCGATTCTATGGATTTCTGCGTTCTACTCTCCACTAACGTGTTCTGCTTGGCTCTGTCGAGGCCAGCAATAGCGGTCGAGGCACGGTAGCTTGAGCTATGTCACGTTTGCTTATGTTACGGTTGGTTAGGTCGGGAAAATGTAGGCTTGACTTTAGTGCTTTGGTCCGCTATTAGGTGGACTTCTGCACCCTACAGTGCTCTAATATTATCAGCTTGTCTATTGGAAGGACAGCAATTGTGGTCCCGGCTCGTTATGTTTAGTTAGATGAGTTGTCTTACGACCGGTTATGCTGGGTTATGTTATGTTTGGTTGTGACAGCTTCATCTTTTGTGCTGTGCACCGCTTTTCGTTGGACCTCTGCGCTGTGCTTTGCGCTAGTACGTCCTGCCTGGCTTTAGGAGGGTGGGGGAGCACCAATAGCGGTTTCGGCACGTTAGGTTGAGTTATCCTATATTTGGCTATGTTCCGGTGGTTTGG
>NW_016968251.1:0-1984 GCF_001483705.2 Eufriesea mexicana
TAGTACCGAAGCTACCCTATCCAAGCGTAGCCAAACGTAACATAATCGAAGGTAGCTTAACTGCAACAAACGCGCCTCGGCCGCTCTTTCTTGCCTCTCCAGAACGAAGCAGAGCATACGCGGGCACTGCAGGGAGGAGGAATACACCGAAAAGCAGTGTGCGGCACAAAAGTCAAAGGTACCTTAACTTAACCTAATCAATCGTAACACAACCAAACGCAACCAAACACAAGCACAAAGCACGACTTGAAGAGACCAACATTTCCGGCCTCCCCAGAGCCAACCAGGGCATATTAGAGCACATTAGAGCGCAAGAATGCAACGAATAGCATTGAATAGCACAAAAGTCAAAGTAGCATATCCTATCCTAGGCAAACGTAATATACCCAAACGTAACCAAACGTAACCTAACATGGCGAGACCACTATTTCTGGCATCCACAGAGAGAGGCAGAATGTACTAGAGCACAGTAGAGCGCAGAAATCCCTCTCAATGCAGTGAATAGCACGAAATCCGAACATATCCTATCATAACCTGACATAACTTAACGTAACGAAGCGCAGCACATCCCAACATGACATGCCGCGAACACTCCTCCTGGCCTCCCCGGAGCAAAGCAGAATGTAGCAGAGCACAGTAGATCACAGAAATCCACTGAATAGCAGTGTAAATCGCAAAAGCCTATGTAGCCTATGCTAACATAGCCAAGAAAAGGCGTAGATAACCATTCATAACCTCACCTAACATAACCTAACCTAACTTAACCAGGCATACCTGTCTCAACCTAACGTGCGAGGACCTCTATTGCTCGCCTCCCCGTATTCGAGCGGAGTATAGTCGAGGATTGTAGAGCGCGCACATACTACGATACGAAGTGCACAACACAAAGGTCAAAGAAATCCTAACCAAGCCTTCCTAACCTAACCCAACGAAACGTAACTTAAGTCAAGCTTACGAGCCGGGAGTGGTACGACTGGCCGCCCCAGAGCCAAGCAGAACATATCAGAGCACAGTAGAGAGAAGGAATCCACCGAATAACAGGGTGTGGCACAAAAGTCTAAGCTACTCTATCCTAGCCTAGCCAAACGTAACGTAAGCAATCGTAGCATAGCTCAACCTATCGTGCAGAAACCACTGTAGCTTTCCACTCCAGACCCAAGCAGAATTTTCTAGAGCAAAGCAGAGCGCAGGGATCCACCGCATTGCAGTGTATAGCACAAAGGTCGAACATATCCTGACAAAACTTGTCCCAACATAACCTATACACATGTAGCGTAACCCAACATCGCGTGGAGGGACCGATATTGCTGGCCTATCCAGCGCCAAGCAGAGCATATTGGAGCACATTTGAGCGCAAGATCCACCGAACAACAGTGAATAGCACAAACGTCATAGTAGCCTATCCTAACCTAGTCAAACGTACTATGGCCAAACGTAGCCTAACTCAACCAACCATGACTAGACATATATAGCAGACCTCCACAGAGATAAGCAGAATATACTACACCACAGCAGGACGCAGATATCCACCGCATTGCAATGTAGTTCGCAGAACCCGTAAATATCCTAGCTGGGCCTTCCTATCCTAATCTCACGAAACGTAACCTAATTCAATCTAACGTGCCGAGACCACTATTACTGGCCTCCCCAGAGCCAAGCAGAAAGCAGTAAAGCACAGTAGGTCACAGAAATCCACCGGATAATATTGTTCAGCACGACAGTCAGAGCTATCCTAACCAAATATTGCCTAACCTGAACTAACGAAACGTATCATAACTCATCCTAACGTGCCGCAACCGCTACTGTTGGCATCCGCAGAGACAAGCGGAATATCATAGAACACAGTGGAGCACATAAATCCATGGAATATTTGTGTTGAACACAAAAGTTAAAGCTATCCAGCCTAAACCGTATTAACATAAGATAACGAAACGTAATCTAACAGAACCTATTCTTCCGCGACCAGTATTGCTGGACTCCAAAG
>NW_016968252.1:0-712 GCF_001483705.2 Eufriesea mexicana
ACCTGACCAGACATGACCTGGCCTGGCCTGACCTTTCCGGACCTGACCTGACCTGACATGACCGGACCTGAACTGACCTAACCGGGCCCGACCTGACCTGGGCTGACCTCACCTGACTGATCTGACCTGACCTGACCTGACCATATATGATCTGGCCTGACCTGGCCTGACCTGAACTGTCCGGACTCATCAGACCTGACCTGACCTGGCCTGACCTGGCCTGACCTGGGCTGACGTTACCTGACTGATCTGACCTGACCTGACCTGATCATATATGATCGGGCCTGACATGGCCTGACCTGAACTGACATGAACTGACAGCATCTGAAATGACCTGACATGACCTGTCCTGACTTTAACCGGCCTTACCTTATCTGACCTGACCTGACCTGACCTGACCCGACATGACCTGACCAGACCTGACCAGACGCTTCCTTGCCTGGCCTGACCGGACCTGACTTGACCTGACTTGACATGATCTGATCTGAAGTGAACAGACCTGAACTGACCTGACCTGATCAGACATGATATGTCCTGGCCTGACCTTACCGGACCTGACCCGACCTGACCTGACCAGACATGACATGACATGACCTGACCTGACCTGTCCTGACCTGACCTGACGTGACCTGACCTGACATGACCTGATCTGACCTGACCAGACCCTTCCTTGCCTGGCCTGACCGGACCTGACTTGACCTGACTTGACATG
>NW_016968253.1:0-224 GCF_001483705.2 Eufriesea mexicana
TTAGGTTAGGCTAGATTTGGCTATTGTGGCCTTGACCTTCGTGATATAGACTGCTATTCGGTGGATCCTAGTGTTCCACAGTCCAATGCCATATTCTGCTTTGCTCCGGGGATGCCAGCGGCAGTGGCTGCGGCACGTAACGTTGAGCTATGTCACGTACGGTTAGGTTAGGTTAGGCCAGGTTCGGTTAGGATATCCTCGACTTTTGTGCTATATGCTGCTAT
>NW_016968254.1:0-644 GCF_001483705.2 Eufriesea mexicana
AAACGGAGAATAACTGAAAATAACGAGACGCGACTACCCTTTCTGGACTCCCCAGGGCGTAGAATACTGCGGTAGAGCGAAGTACAGCGCAGAATTCCGCTGAATAACAGTGTAGGCCGCGAAAGTCAAAGCTACCCAAACCTAACACAAACAAACATAACCTAACCAAACGTAACATATTCCACGCTAACATGACGGGAGCACAAATGAGCACCACCCCAGAGTCGAGCAGAGCAGAGTTGAGCAATGTAGAGCGTGCAAACCCACCGAATATACGTGTACAGCAAAAAAGTTGCAGATATTCCGACGAAAGGTAGCCTAGTCTAGCCAAGCCATGCGTATCATAACAAAACCTAACGTGCCTCGACAACTATAACTGTCACGCCAGAGACAAGCTGATTATGGTGGAGCAAAGTAGGTCCCAGATCTCCATGGAATAGCAGTGCTGAGCACAAGAGTAGACTCTATCCTAACATAACCCAAGGTAATCTAACCCAACCGAACGTAATCTTATTCAATCTAACGTGCACGATGCACGGCCAGCATTGCTGGCCTCCACAGTGCCAAGCGGGGCATAATAGAGGAGAGTGGGGCGCAGAAATCTATATAATCGCTGTGTATAGCGGAAACGTCAAAGCTACCCT
>NW_016968255.1:0-374 GCF_001483705.2 Eufriesea mexicana
ACATTCATTCGTACATACAATCATCCATACATACATAACGCAAATACATCCATACATTCAATCGTCCGTACATACATTCATACATGCATTCATACATCCATCCAACCATACATCCATTCATCCGTACATCCATACATTCACACACCCATACATCCATAAATCCATCCACCCATACGCACATCCATCCATACATTCATCCATACATACATCCATACATACATTCACAAACCCATACACTCAGCCATACACACATGCATAGACACATCCGCACATACATCCATACATACATCCATACATCCACCCATACATACATCCGTACATTCGCCCTTCCATACACGCATCCATACATCCATCCATCCATCCACCCATCCATA
>NW_016968256.1:0-2735 GCF_001483705.2 Eufriesea mexicana
CCAACGTATCGTGGCGAGACCAATATTTCTGGACTCACAGAGCCAAGCAGAGCATATTAGAGCACATGAGAGAGCAGAAACCAATCTTATAGCGGTGTATATCACAAAAGGCGAAGTATCGTGTCCCAAAATAGCCGACGTAACATAAGTTATCGTACCTGATCTCAAACTAACGTCCCGAGACCTCTACCACTGGCATCCCCAGAGCCAAGCAGAATATACTACAGCACAGCAGAGAGCAGGAGTCCACCACGTTGCAGTGTATAGCACAAGAGTCAGACATACCCTGACCTAACAACCTTGCCTGACCTATCCAAACGCAGTGTAACGAAGCATGACCTGACGAGGCCACAATTGCAGGCTCCCACACCTACAAACAGAATGAACTAGAGCACAGTAGAATGCAGAAATCCAATGCATTGCAGTGAATAGAGCAGAAGTCGCAGATATCGTATCCCAACCTTACCTAACCTAACTTAAGAGGACGTAGCGTAGCTCAAGATGACGAGCCGCTACCACTGCTCCTGGCCTCCCATGAGTCAAGCAGAATGTGGTACAGGACAGTATAGAAACCCAACGAACATCAGTGTATAACACAAAAGTCAAGGCTATACTCCCCAAACTTAGCCTATAATAACCTAATCAAACGTAGCGTAAGTCAACATAACGTACGGCGACCCCTATTTCTGGCCTCCCCAGAGCCAAGCAGAATATAGTAGAGCACACGCGAGCGCAGGGAACCCAGAATAGCAGTGTATAGCACGAAAGTCAAAGATAACCTGACCGAGATTGACATTACATAACCAAACAAAACGTAACGAATGTCAACCTAACGTTCCGAGGCCACTATTGCTGGGCACACCTGTGCCAAGCAGAGCACATTGGAGCATACCGTAGCGCAGGAACCCGCCGAAGAGTGGTGTAAAGCACAAAAGCCAAAGTTGCCTATCCTAACCTAGCCAAACGTAACCTAACCAAACGTAAACTAACTCAACCTAACGCGCCGAGGATACTGTTGCTGGCCTCCACAGGTCCAAACAGAAAGTATTATGGAACGGTGGATCGCAGAGATCCACCGCATCGCAGTGAACAGCACAAAGGCTGAAGGTATCGTAATATAACATGACTTATCTTAGCCTAACCAAACGTAGCGTAACGCAACAGAGCGTGCTGCGAACACCGCTGCCGTTCTCCACAAAGCCATGCAGAGCACAGTAGAGCAGAGTAGATCAAAAGAACCCGCCGGATAACAGTGTATAGCGCTAAAGTCGAGGCCACCCGAACCAAACATAATCTGACACAGCGTAATCAAACGTAACCTAACAAAACATAACGTGCCGCGAACATTTCTGTCCTCCCCAGGGCCAAACTGTATTTGGTTTTGCAGAGTAGATCACAGAAATTCACCGAATAGCAGTGTATAGCTCAAATGTCGACGGTATTCGAACATATCCTGACCTAACTTAACCTAGCCGAACGTAGCATAGCAAAACATAGCATGCCGCAGCAACTGCTCCTGGCCTATCATGTTCCAAGCAGATTGTAGCAGAGCACAGTAGATCACATGAGTCCACCGAACAGCAGTGCACAGTGCGAAAGCCATAGCTATCCTAACCAAACTTGACATAACCTTACCCAACCAAGCGCAACCTAGCACAGCCAGACGTGCCACGCCCACTATTGCTCATCTCCCCAGAGTCGAGCTGAGTATAGTAGAGCAATGTGTAGCGCAGGAATCTTCCGAATAACAGTTCATAGCACAAAAGACGCAGAAATCCCAACCGCGCCGTCCTAACCAAACCTAACGAAACGTAACATTACTCAACCTAACGTGCCGATGACACTATTAGTGACCACTCCAGAGCCAATCAGAACATACTAGAGCACACTAGAGCGCAGAAGTCCACCGAATATCAGTGTACAGTACAAAAGTCAAAGCCTCCCTATCCTAATATATCCAACCTTAACATAACACAGCCTAACGTACCACGACCACTATTATTGGCGTCCACAGGGTCGAGCAGAACTTACTAGAGGACATTAGGGCGCAGAAGTCTATGGAATCGCAGTGCATAGCACAAAAGCCATATCAATCCAGATCCAACCCAAGATAACGTAACCTAACCAAGCGTAGCCTACCCGAACATAACGTGCTGCGGCCACTATTGCTGGCCTCCTCAGAGCCAAGCAGAATGCAGCAGAGCGCAGCCGGGCGCAGGCATTCACTGAAAAACAGTGTATAACACGAAAGTCAAAGGTACAATTACCGAAAATGTCCCAACGTAAAGAAACCGAACGTAACCTAACAGGACCTAACGCGCCGAGCCCAATATTTACGGCATGCCCAGGGCTAGGCATAATACAGCAAAGCACAATACAGCGCAGAAATACTCCGAATACCAGTGTACAGCACGAAAGACTAAGTTAACATCACCGAGCTTAACCTACCCTGACCATACCAAGCGCAACCTACCTCAAGCCAACATGCCGCGACCACTATTGCTCGCCTCCACGGACACAAGCAGAAAATATTACAGCAGAGTAGAGCGCAGCCATCCGCGGATAGCAGTCTATAGCCAAAAGCCTAGACGTTGCTCTCCTAACCTCGCCAGACGTAGCAGAGCCAGACCTAGCATAGCCCAACTTAACGAGCCGAGATCACCATCGCTGGCCTCCCCAGGGCCAAGCAGAATATACTAGAGCACAGCAGAGCGTAGAAATCCACCGCATTGCAG
>NW_016968257.1:0-241 GCF_001483705.2 Eufriesea mexicana
AACCGCACAGCAGTGTATAGCACACAAGTCATAGCTGCCCTATCCTATCCTAACCAAACATAATGTAACCAGACATAACCTAACTAACCCTGACCTGCCGAGAGCATTATTTCTGCCCTCCTCAGAGCGAAGTAGAAGACATTAGAGGAGAGTAGAGCGCAGAGATCCATAGAATCACAGTGCATAGAACAATAGTCACAGTTACCCATTCCTAACATAAACATACGGAACACAAGCGAAC
>NW_016968257.1:338-582 GCF_001483705.2 Eufriesea mexicana
CCGAAAAGCATTGTACACCACAAATGTCAACGCCATTCTAACCAAGCTTAACCAAACATATCCGAAACTACCGTAACCTAACAAAACAGAAGGCGCCACGACCGCTGTTGCTGGCCTCGCCAGATAAAATCAGAGGCTAGTAGAGCAATGCAGGGCGCAGACATTGTCCGAGAAGCGGTGTATACCACAAAAGTCAAAGCCAACCAAACCAAACCTAGCCTAACCTAGACAAATGAAACGTAAC
>NW_016968258.1:0-339 GCF_001483705.2 Eufriesea mexicana
TGTATTTTCCAGCCAGATTCCATAGCATTGCAATGGCTATAGCACGCCAGTAGAATCTTTCCTTCTTGCATATGCAAGTTAGTTATATCACCACGATAGTAGTCGAAAACGTAAATAAAATTGAATTTTCCAGCCATATTCTTTAGCACTGCAATGGATGTAGCGCGCCAATGCAATATTTCTTCCATATTTACGCAAGAAAGTTAGTTCGCCACGATATTAGTCAAGAATGTCTATAAAATTGTATTTTCCAGCCAGATTCTATAGCATTGTAATGGCCATAGCGCGCCAATAGCGTATTTCATCCTTATTCATGCAATACAGTTATTTCTCCACGAT
>NW_016968258.1:416-668 GCF_001483705.2 Eufriesea mexicana
TAGTATCTTTCCTACTTATTTATGCAAAAAAGTCAGCTCACCGCGAAATTAGACGAAAATGTAAATAAAAATGTATTTTCCAGGCATATTCTATTGCATTGCAATGGCTATAGCACGCCACTAGAATCATTCCTTCTTATTTATGCAAGAAAGATGGCCCACCACCATATAAGTCGAAAATGTCATTAAAATTGAATTCTCCAAACAGTTTCTATATCATTGCAATGGCTATAGCTCGCCCAAATGATCTTT
>NW_016968259.1:0-922 GCF_001483705.2 Eufriesea mexicana
ATATATCCATACATCCATCCATCCATACATACATCAACTCATACATCCAACCATCCATACATCCATACACATATAGATCCATAAATCCATACATCCGTACACCCATACATTCGTACATTCACACATACATACATGCATACATCGATACATCCATACATCTATCCATCCATACATCCGTACATTCACACATCCATACATCCATAAATCCATCCATCCATACCTCCACCCATCCATGCAACCATACATATATACATCCATCCATTCATTCATCCGTACATCCATCCATACATACATCCATTCTTCCGCACATCCGCTCATCCGTACATCCGTCCATCCATACATCCATCCATTCATACGGCCATCAATCCATACATTCACCCATCCATACACCCATCCTTCCATACATCCATCCAGCCATACAACCACCCATCCTTACATCCATCGATCCATACATCTGTCCATCCATACATCCGTACATTCAAACATCCATACATCCATAAATCCATCCATCCATACCTCCATCCATCCATGCATCCATACATATACACAACCATCCATTCATTCATCCATACATCCATCCATACATACATCCTTTCTTCCGCACATCCATTCATCCGTGCATCCGTCCATCCACACATCCATCCATTCATACGGCCATCAATCCATACATTCACTCATCCATACACCCATCCTTCCATACATCCATCCAGCCATACAGCCACCCATCCTTACATCCATCGATCCATACATCTATCCATCCATACATCCATCCATCCATACATCCATACATCCACACCGCCATAAACCATAAATCCATCCATTCGTACGTCTATCATTCGATACATCCATCCATCCATAGATCCATACGTACATACATCCATACAAACATACATTCATGCATCCATACACCTGTACATCAATA
>NW_016968260.1:0-534 GCF_001483705.2 Eufriesea mexicana
GTACACTGCTCTTCGGTGGATTTCTGCACTCTACTCTGATCTAGCATGTTCTGCTTGGCCCTGCGGAGGTCAGCATCCTGTGGTGTCGGCACGTTAGGTTAAGCTTCGTTACGCTTGGTGGTGTTGCCGTTGGTTAGGTTAGTAGAGGGTACCTTTCACTTTTGTGCTGCATACTGCATTTCGGTGGGTTTCTCCGCTCGACTCCTGACTTAATATGTCCTGCTCTGCTCAGGGGAGGCCAGAAATGGTAGCCGCGGCATGTTAGGTTGCTCTTAGATTGCTCCACTGTACCTTGCTGGTCTATGTGGAGGACTGTAATGGAGGTCTCGGCACGTTAGATTGAGTTAGGCTACGTTTCGTTTGCCTACGATAGTCGGGCTTAGGTGCGGGTGGCTCCGACACACGCGGTGTATACAGCATTCAGTCGATTTCTATTCTACTGTTTTCTAGTATGCTCTCCTTGGCTCTGGAGTGGACAGCAATATAGGTCTCGGCAAGCGAGTTTGATTTACGTTGCTTAGGACAGGACAGCTT
>NW_016968261.1:0-544 GCF_001483705.2 Eufriesea mexicana
ACCCACGCAGAATAATTTAGAGCACAGTAGATCACAGAAAGCCACCGAATAGCAGAGCATTTCACTAAAGCGAAAGCAATCCAAACCAAACTTAGCCAACCTGTCCTATCCGAACGCAACCTAGCAAGATCCTAACGTGTCACGACCACTATTGCTCGCCTCCCCAGAGTCGAGCATATTATGGTAGAGCTATATAGAGCGCAGAAATACACCGGATAGCAGTGTACAGACCAAACGTCAGAGAAATCGTAACCAAGCACTCCTAACTTAACCTAACGATGCGAAACCTAATTACTAGAATTCCATAACTGGCCACCGAAGAACCATGCAGAGCATATTAGAGCGCATTAGAACGCAGAAGACCACCGTATGGCAGTGTATAGAATAGAAGACGAAGTAGCATATCCTAACCTATCCAAACGTAACATACCTAAACGTAACAAATCTCAAGCTAACGTGGCGAGACCGCAATTGCTGGCCCCCACAGAGACAAGCAGCATATACTGGAGCACAGTAGTGCGCAGAAATCCGCAGCATTGCTGTG
>NW_016968262.1:0-992 GCF_001483705.2 Eufriesea mexicana
GACATTTTCGGCGTCTATCGCAGTGAGCACACTTTTCTGTGTAAATAAGGAGAAAGGATACCACTGGTTTGCCGTAGGCATTGCATTGCAATATAATCTGACAATAATGTTCAATTTTACTGATATTTTCGATTAATATCGTGGTGAGCACACTTTTCTGTGTAAATAAGGAGAAAGGATACCACTGGTTTGCCGTAGGCATTGCATTGCAATATAATCTGACAATAATGTTCAATTTTACTGATATTTTCGATTAATATCGTGGTGAGCACACTTTTCTCCGTAAATAAGGGGGAAAGATACTATTGGTTTGCTATAACGATTGCATTGCAATAGAATCCGACAGAAAAGCTCTATTCTATTGACATTTTCGACATAAATCGTGTTGAGCAAACTTCTCTGTATAAATGCGAAGGAAAGATACTATGGGTTTGATACAGCCATTGCATTGTAATAGAATCTGACCGAAAAGTACAATTTCATTAACAGTTTCGACAAATATCTTGTTGACCAAACCTTTCTGCGCAAAAAACGAGGAATGATTCCACTGGTATGCACCTAATATCGTGGTGAGCAGACATTTCTGCGTAAATAGTTTGGAAAGATACTATTGGTTTGCTATAACGATATCATTGCAATAGAATCCGACTGAAAAGTTCAATTCAATTGACATTTTCGACTAATATCGTTGTGAACAAACCTTTCTGCGTAAATAATGAGGAACGATCCTATTGGTTTCCCATAGCCATTGCATTGCAATAGAATATGAATGAAACGTTCAATTATATTGACATTTTCGGCTAATATCGTGGTGAGCAAGATTTTCTGCGTAAATAAGGAGGAAAGATCCCACTTTTCTTGTTATAGCCATGGCAATGCAATAGAATATGTTCTGAAAAGTTTAATTTCATTGACATCTTCGACTAATGTCGTGGTCAGCAAACTCACTGCATAAATAAAGAGAAAAGATACTATTGGTTTGCTATAGCCAT
>NW_016968263.1:0-583 GCF_001483705.2 Eufriesea mexicana
AATATAGTCTTTGCATTCCTATAGAATCTGGATGGAAAATTCGATTTTATTGAAGTTTTCGACCAATATTGTGTTGACCCATCTTTCTTCGATATGTAAGGAGGAAATATTCTACTGGCGCGCTATAGTCATTGCGATGCTACAGAATCTGACAGGATACCTCGGTTTTATGGACATTTTCGACTAATATCGCGATGAGCTTACTTTCTTGCATGAATAATGAGGAAAGGTTCTATTGGCGTGATATAGCCATTGCAATGATATAGAATCTGGATGGTAAATTCACTTTTATTGACATTTTCGATATAATATTGCAGTGTGCAATCCCACTTTCCAAAATAAGGAGGAAAGATGCTATTGACATGCTGTAGCCACTGCAATTCCATAGAATCTGCCAGAAAAATTCGATTTTATTGACATTTTCGACTAATATCGTGGTGAGCAAACCCACTTGAGTAAATAAGGAGGAAAGATACCATAGGCATGCTGTAGCCATTGTAATTCCATATAATCTGCGTGCAAAATTCGATTTTATTGACATTTTCGACTAATATCGTGGTGAGCCAACTTCCTTGCATAGATA
>NW_016968263.1:713-1536 GCF_001483705.2 Eufriesea mexicana
TACTGGCGCGCTATAGTCATTGCGATGCTACAGAATCCGACAGGATACCTCGGTTTTATGGACATTTTCGACTGATATCGTGGTGAGCTACCTTTCCCGCATAAATAATGAGAAAGGATACTATTGGCGTGCTTAAGCCATGCCACTGCTATAGGATCTGGTTGGAAAATTGAATTTTATCGACATTTTCGTCTTATATCGCGATGAGCTTACTTTCTTGCATGAATAATGAGGAGAGATTCTATTGGCGTGATATAGCCATTGCAATGATATAGAATCTGGATAGTAAATTCTCTTTTATTGACATTCTCGACCAATATCGTGGTGAACAAACCCACTTGCATAAATAAGGAGTAAAGACTCTATTGGCATGCTATAGCCATTACTATTCTATAGAATCTGCCAGCAAAATTCGATTTTCTTGACATTCTCGACTAATATCGTGGTGAGCTAACTTTCTTGCGTAAATAAGGAAGAAATAACCTATTGGCGTGCTATATTCATTGGGATGCAATAGAATCTGTCTGGAAAGCCCAATTTTATTGACGTTTTCGATCAATATCGTGGTGGGCAAACGTTGTTGCATAAATAAGGAGGAATGATTCAATTGACGTGCTATGGCCATTGCAATGCTATAGAATCTGTCTGGAAGATGCAATTCAATTGACATTTTGACTAATATCGTGGTGACCTAACTTTCTTGCATGTGTATGGAGGAAAGATACTACTGGCGTGTTGTAGGCATTGCAATGCTATAGAATCTGCCTGGAAAATTGAATTTAATTGACATTTTCGGCTAATATCTTGGTGACCTAACTTTCAT
>NW_016968264.1:0-523 GCF_001483705.2 Eufriesea mexicana
TCCAGCAAGATTCTACGGCATTGCAATTGCTATAGCACTCCAAAAGGATCTCTCCTCCTTACTCATGCAAGGAACATAGGTCACCTCGATATTAGTCGAAAATGACAATAATATTGAATTTTCCAGGACGAGTCTATAGCATTGCGATGCCTATAGCACGCCAATAGAATCTCTCCTCCTTATTTATGCAAAAATGATAGCACACCAAGATGTAAGTCGAGAATGTCATTAAAATTGAGGTTTTTCCAAACACATTGAACATCATTGCATTGGCTACAGCACGCCAAAGGGACCTCTCCTCCTTATTTATGCAAGAAAGATAGCTCACCACGATATTAGTCGAAAAGGTCAGTAAAATTGAATTTTCCAGTCAGATTCTAAAGCATTGCAGTGGCTATAGCTCGCCAATAGAACCTTTCTTCCTAGTTTATGCAAGAAAGTTAGCTCACCACGATATTACTCGGAAATGACAACAAAATTGAATTTTCCAGGTCGATTCTATTGCACTGCGATGACCATAGCA
>NW_016968265.1:0-490 GCF_001483705.2 Eufriesea mexicana
CGAAAATGTCTATAAAATAGAATTTTCCAGACGGATTCTATAGCTCTGCAATGGCTATAGCACGCCAATAAAATCTTTCCTCCTCATTATGCAAGAAAATTAGCTCACCACGATATTAGACGAAAAATGTCAATAAAATTGAATTTTCCGCGCAGATTCAATAACATTGCAATGGCTATAGCACGCCAATAAAATCTTTCCTCCTCATTATGCAAGAAAATTAGCTCACCACGATATTAGACGAAAAATGTCAATAAAATTGAATTTTCCGCGCAGATTCAATAACATTGCAATGGCTATAGCACGCCAATAAAATCTTTCCTCCTCATTATGCAAGAAAATTAGCTCACCACGATATTAGTCCAAAATGTCAGTAGAATTGAATTTTCCAACTGGATCCTACAGCAATGCAATGGCTATAGCACAGCAATAGAATCTTTGCTCCTTATTTACGCACGAAAGTTAGCTCACCACGATATTAGTCGAAAAT
>NW_016968266.1:0-902 GCF_001483705.2 Eufriesea mexicana
GATTCTATTGGCGTGATATAGCCACTGCAATGGTATAGAAACTGCCTTTAAAGTTCAATTATATTGACGATTTCGAATAATATCTTTGTGAGCCACCTTTTTTGCATATATAAGGAGGGTAGATTCTATTGGCGTGCTATAGCCATTTCTTTCCCATAGTAACTTGCTGGAAAATTCAATTTTATTGACGATTTCGACTAATATCGTGAAGCGCTATCGCTCTTGCATCAATAAGGAGGAAAGATCCTTTTGGAGTGCTATAGCCATTGGAATGCTGTAGAACCTGCTTGGAAAATTCAATTTTATTGACACTTTCGACTAATACCGTGGTGAGCTAACTTCCTTGCATAAGTAAGGAGGAAATATCCTTTTGGATTGCTATAGCCATGCACTGCTGTAGAATCTGCCTGGTAAGTTCAATTTTATAGACATATTTGACTAATAACATGGTGAGCTAACTTTTTTGCATACATAAGGAGGGTAGATCCTATTGGCGTGCTATAGCCATTTCATTCCCATAGTAACTTGCTGGAAAGCTCAGTTTTATTGACATTTTCGACCAATACCGTGGTGAGGTAACTTTCTTACATAAGTAAGGTGGAAAGATCCTGTTGGAATGCTAGTGGCATAGCAATGCTTTAGAATCTTCCTGGAAAATTCAATTTTATTGCAATTTTTGACTAATATCGTGGTGAGCTAACTTTCTTGCATAAATAAGGAGGAAAGATATATGGCTTACTATAGCCATTGCTATGTTCTGGAATCTGGCTGAAAAATTCAATTTCACTGACATCTTCGACTAATATCGTTGTGAGTTAACTTTCTTGCATAAATAAGGTGGAGAGATTCCATTCGCGTGATAAAGGCATTGCATTGCTATAGACTCTTCCTGGAAAGTACAA
>NW_016968267.1:0-242 GCF_001483705.2 Eufriesea mexicana
AATGCCAATAATATTGAATTTTCCAGCCTGTTTCTATAGCATTGCAATGTCTGCAGCACATCAGTGGAATCTTTCCTCCTTATTTATGCAAGACAGTTATCTCACTACGATATTAGTCGAAAATGACAATATAATTGTATTTTCCCGCCAGATTCAAAACAACTGCAATGGCTGTAGAAGGCCAATAGAAACCTTCCTCCCTACGTATGCAAAGGAGCTAGCTCACCACGATATATGTCGAA
>NW_016968268.1:0-563 GCF_001483705.2 Eufriesea mexicana
CAAACTAGTGTGCAGAGACCACTATTGCAGGCCTCCCGAGATCCGAGCAGAGTATAGGAGAGCAATGTGGGGCGCATCAATTCACCGAATAGCAGTGTACTGCGCAAGAGCATAAGCTACCCTATCTAAACCTAGCCAAACGTAACATAACTCAGACAAACGCGCCGAGACCAATACTACTGGCCTCCCAACAGCCAAGAAGAATACACTACAGCACAGTAGAGCGCAGAAACCCACCGAACAGCAGTGCATAGCACAAAAGTGAAAGCCATACTTACCAAACACACCCTAACCAAAACTAACCGAACGAAGCATAACACAGCCAAACATGCCACGGCCGGTATTGCTGGCCTCCCCGTAGACGTACAGTTCGTATAGGACACGGTAGAGCGCAGGATGCCAACGAATAGCAGTATGCCGAACAAAAGTTAAAGCTATTCCTTCCAAACTTAACCAACCGTAACATAACCGAAAATAACCGAACTTAATGTAATCAAAAGTAACGTGCCGAAACTACTGCTGCACTTCTCCCCAAAGCCAAGCAGAGCATATTAGAGCACAGT
>NW_016968269.1:0-571 GCF_001483705.2 Eufriesea mexicana
ACTATTGGCTTGCTATAACCTACGCAATGCTATAGAATCTGGATGGAAAATTCAATTATATTGTCATTTTCGACTAATATCGTATGGAGCTAACTTTCTTACATAAACAAGGAGTCAAGATTATATTGGCAAGCTATAACCATTGCAATGCTATAGAATATGGCTGGAAAGTTCAATTTTATTGACATTTTGGTCTAATATCGTGGTGAGTCATCTTTCTCGCATAAATAAGGAGAAAAGATTCCATTGGCGTGCTATAGGCTTTGCAATGCTATAGAATCTTGCTGGAAAGTTCAATATTATTGACATTTTCGACTATTATCGTGGTGGGCAGCCTTTCTTGCCTAAATAGGCAGGGTAGATTCTATTGGCGTGCTTTAGACATTGCAATGATATAGAGTGTGGTTGGAAAATTCAATTTTATTTACATTTTCAGCTAACATCAATTCGGCTAATATCGTGATGACATAACATTCTCGCATATATAAGTGGGACAGATTTTACTGGTGTGCTATAGGCATTGCAATGCAATAGAATCTTCATGGAAAATTCAATTTTATTGACATTTTCG
>NW_016968270.1:0-1159 GCF_001483705.2 Eufriesea mexicana
GCAATGTAAATCGCGGACATCCACCGAATGGCGCTGTACAGCACAAAAGTCGAAGAAATCCTATCGAAGCCTTCCTAACCTAACAAAACGGAACGTAACGTTACTAAAACTGACGTTCCGGGAGTACTCTTACTGGCTGCCCCAGAGTAGGGGCCAGGCAGAGCATATGAGAACACAGTAGAGCGCAGAAATCCGCCGAATAGCAGCGTGTGGTACAAAGGTCTAAGCTATTGTATCCAATCCTAACCAAACGTGACATCAGCGAACTTAACCAAACTCAATTTAACATGCCGAAACCACTACTGCTGGCACCCCCAGAGCCAAGCAGAATATACTGGAGCACAGTAGAGCGCAGGATTGCGCGGATAGGAGTCTATAGCCCAAAAGTCTAAGCTATCCTATCCCAACCACCCAAGCGCAGCATAACCGAACTTGTCCTATCTGAAACTCACGTGCCGGGACCAGTATCGTTGGACACACCAGGGCCAAGCAGAAAATACTGCAGCACATCAGAGTGCTAAAATCCACCGCATTGCAGTGTATAGCACAAAATTCACAGTTGGCTATCCCAACCTAGTCAAACGGAACATATCCTAACGTAGCCTAACTCAGACTAACATGACGAGCCCACCGTTGCTGCCCTCCACAGAGTAAAGACGAATGTGCTAGAGCACAGTAGAGTGCAGAAATCAACCGCAATGCAGTGAATAGCACAAAAGTCGAGGATATCCAAACATAGCCCGACTTAGCCTAACCCAACCAAACGTAGGCTATCTCAAGGGAGCGTGCCACGACCACTGATGCCTGACTCCGCAGAGCCAAGCAGAATACAGTAGAGCGCAGTAGATAACAGGAACCTGCTGAATAATGCTGTGTAGCACGAAAGTCGAATGCACCATAACCAAACATAGCATAACATAGCCCAGTAAAGCGTTGCCTAACTCAACTTAATGTAGCGCGGCAGCTATTGGTGACCCGCCCAGCGCCAAGCAGAATGTAGTAAAGCACAGGCGAGTGCAGAAATCCTCCGAATAGCAGTGAACAACACGAAAGCCAATGAGAACCTGACAGAGCTTGACACAAGCAAACAAAACCCAACGTAACATAAATCAACCTAAGGTGCCGAGATCACTATCGGTGGCCACCCAAGAGCCAAGCA
>NW_016968271.1:0-6044 GCF_001483705.2 Eufriesea mexicana
ACTTTACTCTCCTCGACCCTGGGGAGGCGAGCGATAGCGTTCGTGGCACGTGAGTTTCAGTCAGGTTGCTTTCGGTTAGGTTAGGTTAGGTTATGTTTGCTTAGGATTCCTTTGACTTTCCTGCCTTGCACCCTTATCCTGAGGACTCCTGTGATCTACTGTGCTCTACATCGTTCTGCCTGGCTCTGGGGAGGCAAGCAGCAGCTGCCGCGGCACGTTACGTCGAGCAACGCTATGTTTGGTTAGGTTAGGTTTGGTCATGTTATGTGAGGATATCTTCGGCTCTTGCACTACATACTGCTTTTCGATCGGTCTCTGCGCTCTACATTGCTCTATTATACCTCGCTCAACTCTGGTGTGGTGATCAATAGTGGCCGTGGCACGTTAGGATCAGTTACGTTATCATCGGTTTGGTCAGGTGAGTATAGGATATCTTCGACTATTGTGCTATTCACTACTATGCGGTGGATATTTGCGCACAACTGCTCCCTAGTACATTCGGCTTGTCCCTGTGGAGGACAGCAATAGTGGTCTCCTCATTTTCGGTTGGGTTATGTTTCGTTTGTCTGTGTTAGGACGTGCTACTTCGACTTTTACGCAAGACACTGCTTTTCAGTGGATTTCTGCGCACTAATATGTTCAAACATGCACTACATGGCTCTACGAAGGCCGTGAATAGAGGTCGCGGCAAGTTATTTTGCGATAGACTACGTTTGGTTGGGTCAGGTTAGGTCAGGTTCGGTTAGGGTTTCTACGTCTTTTGTGCTATACACCGCTATGCGACGGATTTCTGCGCTCTACTGTGCTGTAGTACATTCTGCTTGTCTCTGCGGATGCCAGCAGCTGCGGTCGCGCCACGTTATGTTGAGTTACGCGACGTTCCCTTATGATACGTTGGGACAGTTTTTGATAGGGTATATTAGAATTTTGCGCCATACTCTGCTGTGCGGTGGATTTTTGCCCTCTACTATGCGCTAATACGTCCTGTTTGGCTCTAGGATTGCCGGTAATGGTGGTCTCGGTATGTTATCTTGAGATATGTTTCGTTTCGTTAGGTTAGGTTAGGAAGGCTTGGTCACGATTTCTTTGACGTTTGCGCTGTACACTGCTGTACCGTCAATTTCTACGCTCTACATTGCCCTACTACACTCTGCTCGACACTGGGGAGGCGAGCAATTGCGTTCGTGGTACGTTAGGCTGTGCTAAGTTACGTTTGAATTGGTTATGTTATGTTATGTTTGGTCACGATACCTGTGGCTTTCGTGCCATACACGGCTATGCGGTGGCTTCCTGTAGTCTACTGTGCTCTAGCGTATTCTGCTTGGACCAGGGGCAGCAGGAAACAGTGATTGGTGCACGTTACTTTGATTTATGTTACGACTGTTTGTGATAGGTTAGGCCAGGTTAGCTTAGGGTACCTTCGACTACTGTGCTCTTCACTGCATTGCGGTGGATATCTGCCCTCTAATGTGTCCTAATACGCTCTGGTTTTCTCTGCAGAGGCCAGCAATATTTATCTCGTCAGGTTATGCTGAGTTAAACTACGTGTGAATTAGTTAGGCTTGGTGAAGTTTGTTCAGGGTATACTTGACCTCCCTGCTATACACTGCAATGCGATGGATTTTAGCACTCTGCTGTGCTCTAGCATACTCTGCTTGGCTCTGAGGCGCCAGCAATTGTGGTCTCGGCACATTAGCTTGAGTTATGCTACGTACGGCCGTGTCACGTTTGGCTAGTGTATGATAGGATTTTGTGCAATGCACTGTCTTTCTGTGGATTTCTAGGCCCTATTGGGCCCTACTGTTTTCTACTTTGCCCAGTGGAGCCCAGCAACCGTGCCGCGGAAAGTTGTGATTCGTTAGGCTACATTAGGTTTCGTTACGTTCGTTTGGTTCAGGTTTGGTTAGCTTTGACTTTTCTGCCCTACGCTGCGAGTATATAGCTCTCTGTGCTCTAGTCTCCTACAATATGTTCTGCTTGGCTCTGTGGACGCTAGAAAGAGTGATTGCGGCACATTCGGTTCAGTTAGGTTACGTTCCGTTGTGTTCCGGTTGGTTTGGTTGGGATAGGATGGATTTGTATATTGTGCTATGCATTGCTATGCGGAGGGATTCTACGCTCTACTGTGAACAAGTATGTTCTTCGTGGATCTCAGGAGGACAGCAATATCGTTCTCGGCATGCAAGCCTCGTTGATGTTTCGTTCAGCTATGATAGATTATGTTGAATTTGGGGTGTTGGCTTTGACGTTCGTGCTATACACAGTTATTCGGCAGATTTCCGCGACCTGCTGCGCTCTACAATGCTCCGCTTGTCACCGGGGAGGCCGGCAGCAGCACTCGCCGCAAGTTATTTGAGTATTGCTACGTTTGTGTAGGATAGGCTTCGACAGATTAGGTTAGGATACCTATGATATTTATGCTCTATGCCTCATTGCGGCGGATTTCTGCCTTCTACTGCGCTCCAGTGCATTCTGCTTGGCACTGGGGAGGCCAGATGTAGAGGCTATGGCAGGTTGGAATGGGTTAGGTTACTTACAGCTTTTTAACGTTATGTTCGGTTAGGATATGATGTGTTCGAATTTTGTGCTATACGCTGCTATTCGAAGGGATTCTGCGCTCTACTGTGTCCTAGTATGTACTTCTTGGACGTCTGGAAGCCTGCAATATTGGTCCCGGCCCGTCAGGTTGATTTAGGTTCTGTTTAGCAATGTTATGTTACGCTGTGTTAGGTGTGTTGGCTTCAACTTTCGTGCTATGCACTGCTTTCTGTGAATTCCTGCACTGTACTATGCTCTAATATGCCATGCTTGCCAATGTGGCGGTCAGCAATAGTGGTCTCGTCACGGTATGTTGAGATATGCTACGTTTGGTTTGTTTTTGTTTGGTCATTCTAGGAGAGGGTGTCTTTCACTTGTGTGCTATACAATACTATTCGGTGGATTTCTACGTTCTACAAGGCTCTACTATATTCTGCTTTGCCCTGGGGAGACCAGCAATAAGGGTTTCGCAATGTTTGGCTGAGCCAGGTTACGTTTGGATACGTCACGTTTCGCTAGGTAAGGATAAGCCACTTCGACATTTGTGCATTACACAGCTACTGGGTTGATATCTGCGCTCTACTGTGCTCTACTACATTCTGCTCGTCCCTGTGGCGGCCAGCAATAGTGGTCTCGTCCAGTTAGGTAAAAATATGTTACGTTTGGTTATGTTGAACGTATATGTTAGTATAGGATAGCTTTGACTTTTGTGCTATACACCGCTATTCAGTGGATTTCTGCACTCTAATGTGCTCCAATATGCTCTGATTGGCTCTGGAAAAGCCAGAAACATTTGTCTCGTCAGGATATGTTGAGTTACACTACGTTTGGATAGGTTCGATTTGGACATGTGTGATCGGTGTATGTTTGTCTTTTGCGCTGTACAGAAAAGTGCGGTCCACCTTTGCGCCCTGTTGCGCTCTAGCATACAATGCTTGCCACTGGGGGGAGGGGCAGCGGCAGTGGTCTCGGCACGTTAGGCTGAGACATGCCACGTTCGTTTGTGTTACGTTTGGTGCGGCTAGGATATGGTAGTTTAGACTTTTGTGTTGTACACTGTCTTCCACGGAGTCTGGCGCTCTGCTGTGTTCTAATATTTTCCGCATCGATCTGGGGAGGCCAGCAGTAGTGGTCTCGGCACTTTGGGTTGTGTTATGCTACGTTTGCTGATGTAACGATTGGCCAGACTTGGATAGAATATATCAGACTTTTGTGTCGTGCACTGCTTTTCGGTTGATTCTTGCTCTCTACTGCGCTCGAATATGTCCCGCTTGGCACTGGGGTGGCCAGTAAGTGTGGTCTCGGCGCGTTAGATTGAGTCAGGTTTCGTTATGTTATGTTAGGTTAGGATCGCTTGGTCAGGATTTCTTTGACTTTTGTGCCTTATACTGCTACTCTGCGGATATCTGCGCTCTACATTGCTCTACTATACTCTGTTCGTCCCAGGGTAGGCGTGCATTAGTGGTCGTGACATGTTTGTTTGAGTTAGGTTAAGTCAGGTTCGGACAGGCTGGTAAAATTTGGTGACGATGGATTTTACTTTCGCGCTGCTCTGCTTTTCAGCGGATTTCTGTGACCTACAGTGCTCTACTCTATTCAGCTTGCCATCGGGTATGCCAGAAGCAGCAGTCGAGGAAAGTTGTGATGAGCTATGATACGTTTGGTTGGGTTAACTTGGGTGAGGTTATGCTAGGATATATACGGCATCTGTGCTATTCATTAGCATGCGGCGGAACTCCGCGCACTGCTGCTCCCTATTACATGCGGCTTGCCTCTGTGGAGGCCAGCAATTGTGGCCTCGTCATGATGGGTTTTGTTATGTTGCGCTTGCTAATGCTACGCCTGTCTATGCCAGGATAGGCCACTTTGACTTTCGTGTTGTACACAGTTTTCGGCCGATTTCTCGGCTTTAATGTGCTCTAATATGCTCTGCATGTCTGTACGAAGGCCATCAGTGGAGTTCGCTGCACGTTATGTTGTTTTAGACTACGATTGGATAGGTTAGGTTAGGTCAGGTTTGGTAATGATACCTTTGACCTTTATGCTATACACTGCAATGCATTGGGTGCTCGCTCTCTACCGTGCTCTGGTATATTATGCTTCGCTCTTCGGACTCCAGCAACGGTCGTTTCGGAATGTTAGTTTGAGCCATGCTACGTTTGCTTCTGCCACGTTGGGAAAGATTACATTAAACTTTTGTTGCCATGCGCTCCTATTCGATGGATTCTGGAACTCTACGGTGCTCTAATGTGTCCTACATGTCGCTGGGGTGGCCAGTAATGGTGGTCTCAGCACGATGGAATGAGATGCGTTTCGTCTCGCTAGTTTAGGTTAGGATTTCATGGTTTGGATTTCTTTGACGTATGGGCCATACACTGCTATTCGCTGTATTCCTGCGCTTTACATTGCTCTACTACACACAGCTCGGCTCTGATGAGGCCAGAAATTGTGTTCGTAGGACGTTAGCATATGTCAGGTTACGTTTGGATAGGTTAGGCTTTGGTTAAGTTTGGTTAGGTTAGCTTAGGCTTTCGTGCCATACAGTGCTATACCGTGGATCTCTGCGCTTTGCTGCGCTCTAGTATACTCTGCTTGGATATGTGGAGGCCAGCAGAATTGGTCTCGGCACGTTTGTCTGTGTTAGTTTGCGTCTGTGTTAGTTGGTTATGTTACGTTTGGTTAGGTTTGGACGGGATAGCTTTGACTCCTGTGCTGCACACTGCGGTTCGGCGGATTTCTGCGATCAACTGTGATCTAATACTCCCTGCTTTGATGTGGAAATGCTAGAAACAGTTACCGATGCGCGGTAGGTTGTGTTGTGTTACGTTTGTTTAGGTTAGGTTTGGCAAGGTTACGATAGGATGGCTTTGTCTTTTGTGCTATAACCCGCTATTCGGCGGATCACTGCGCTCTACTGTGCTCTAATATGCCCTGGTTGTCGCCGAAGAGGCCTGCAATTGCGCTCTCGGCACGTTAGGTTGATTTATGTTTCGCTTGGTTACGCTACGATAGGGTTACTTCGACTTTTGTGGTATACACTGCTATTCGGAGGATCACTGCGCTCTTCATTGCTCTACTATGCTCTGCCCAACTCTGCTGAAACCAGCAATAGCGGTCGTTGCACGAGAGGTTGAGTAATGATACGTTTGGTTAGGATCGATTTAACTTTTGTGCTGTACACTGCTATTCCATGGATTTCTACTCTCTACATTGCTCTACAATACCCTGCTCGACTCTCGGGAAGCCAGCAATAGTTGACTCGGTGGGTTAGGTTGAGTTATACTACGTTCGGTTAGGTCATGTTAGTTTGTGTTAGGTATGGCTTGCTTTGACTTTCGCGGTGTAAACTGATGTTCGGTGGGCTTCTGCGCTCCACTGTGCTAGAGTATGTCCTGCTTGACGCTGGGGAGGCCAGCAATAGTGGCCTCGGCACGGTAGGTTGGGACACATAACGTTCGGTTATGCTACGTTCGGTAAGGTTAGGATAGGATGGCTTTGACTTTTAC
>NW_016968272.1:0-1159 GCF_001483705.2 Eufriesea mexicana
GATGAAGGTCATGGCTATCATAATCGAACCGTACCTAACCCAAACTAGCAAAAGCAACATAATAGTGGTTGCTGGATGTTACGTTTGGTTAGGTTAGGTTAGGTTATATTTGGTCCGCCTGCCTTTGTCTTTTGTGCAATGCACAGCAATGCGGTCGATTTCTACGCACTACTGTGCTCTAGCATATTCTACCCGGCTCTGCGAGTGCCAGCAATAGTGGTCCCGGCACGTTAGGTTGGGTTAGGTTCCATTTGGTTAGGTTAGGGTAGGCTAGATTCGACTTTTATGCTATACACTACTATTCGGCGGATTTCTGCGCTCTACCGTGATATAATATGATCTGCTTGGCTCAGGGATGCCAGCTATAGTGGTCTCGGCAAGTTAGGTTTAGTTAGGTTACGTTTGGATAGGTTATGCTAGTCTGGGTTGGGTTAGGATATCTTTCACCTTTCTGCTATACATTGCCATTCACTTCTGCGCTCTACTCTCCTTTAATATTTTCAGCTTGGCGTTGGGGAGTCCAGCATATTGGACTCCGCTCGTTAGGTTCATTTAGTCTACTATTGTTTGGGTCAGGTTAGGTCTGGTAAGGACAGGGAATCCTTGACGTTTGTGCTATTCGCTGCTATTTGGTGGCTGCCAGCGCTCTACTATTCTCTAGTGTGTTCTGGTTGGCTCTGCGGATTCAAGTAATGGTGGTCTCGGCACATTGCGTTAAGCTATGTTACGATTGATTTTATTATGTTTCGATAGGTTAGGATAGGATTGCTTCGACTTCTGTGGTATACGCTGCCATTCGCTTGATATCTAGGCTCTACATTGCTCTACTCTACTCTGCTCGACTCAGGGGTGGCCATTAATATTGGCCTCGGCACGTTAGGTTATGCTAGGCTACGTTTGGTTAGGCCATGAATGCCTGTGTTATGTTTGGATAGCTTTCACTTTTCTGCCATACACTGTGATTCCATGGATTTCTGCGCTCTACTCTCCTCTGATATAATCCGCTTGGATTTGTCTCTGGCTAGGCCAGAAATAGGTGCCTAGGCACGTTAGTTTGGGTTAGGTTACGTTCGGTTATGATATGTTTGTATGAGTAAAGATAGGGTAGGTATGACTTCTGCGCTACACACTGCTATTCGGCCGATAGATGCACTCTAAT
>NW_016968273.1:0-590 GCF_001483705.2 Eufriesea mexicana
GCTCCGGTGCGGCTAGAAGCAGTGGTCGCTGCACGTTATGTGGAGTAGTGCTAAGTTAGGTAAGGTTACGTTAGGGAAGGTTATGCTAGGATATCTACGTCTTTTGTGCTATCCACCGAATTGCGGTGGATTTCTGCGCAATACTTTGCTCTGATACATTCTTCTTGTCTCTGTGGGCGCGAGCAATCGTGGTCTCGTAGAGTTAGGTAGAGCTATGCCACGTATGGACGTGCCACGGTTGGCTAGGTTAGGATACGCACCATAGACTTTTGTGATTTACACTGCTTTTCGGTGCATATCTGTGACCTACTGCACTCTACTACATTATGCCTAGCTCCGCGGAGGCCAGGAGCAGTGGTCGCGGCACGTTGCGTTGTGCTATGCTAGGCTTGGTAGGTTACGTTAGGTCAGGTCAGGTTAGGGTATCTTCGACTATTGTGCTATTTACTGCAGTGCGGTGGATTTCTGCGCGATACTCTGCTCTGCTAAACTTGAACGTTTCTGTGGAGGCCAGCAGTAGCGGTCAAGGCGTGTTAGGTTGTGTTATCCTACGTCTGTGTGTGTTACGTTTGGCTCGGTTAGGATATGCT
>NW_016968274.1:0-310 GCF_001483705.2 Eufriesea mexicana
CCGCGTTATAGTCGAAGGTAACCTAACATAACCTGACCAAACCTAACCAAACCCAGAAGTAGCACAGCTCAATGCAAGGTGCAGCAACCACTGCTCCTGGCCTCCCCAGAGCCATGCATGGTATAGTTGAGCACAGAGGACCGCAGAAATACACCGGATAACCGTGTATAGCTAGAAAGCAGGAGCTTTTTTCACGTAGGGGAAATCTTCCAAAGATACCGGGACCCCTTTGGGGGGCGGGTTTATATGGGATTTTTACACACTAAAACCCCCGCGATGGCCAGCCCTTCGCTTTTCGGTGCGCCCTGGA
>NW_016968275.1:0-210 GCF_001483705.2 Eufriesea mexicana
TGGCCGAAGCCTAACCAAACCTAACCTATTGAAGCGTAGTGCAACAAAACATAACGCGACGAGACCAATACTGTTGGCATTCTCATAGCGAAGCAGAACATATTAGTTCACACTAGCAAGCAGAAATCCACCGAATAGCAGTGTACATAGCAAAAGTCGGGGCTATCGTATCCAAACTTAACCAAACTTATCATAAGCATACATAACGTA
>NW_016968276.1:0-2455 GCF_001483705.2 Eufriesea mexicana
AGTAAACCTAACGTGACGAGGTCACTACTGCTGGACTCCGCAACGCCAAGCCGGACATATTGGAGGAGAGCAGAGCGCAGGAGACCAGCGAATAGCAATGTATATCACAAATGTCAAAGCCATCCTAACCAATCCAGACTGAGCCTAACCTGTCCAAACGGAGAATAACTAAACCTAACGAGACGAGACATCTATTTCTGGCCTCCCCAGATCCAACCAGAACATATTAGAGCAGAGTAGATCGCAGAAATCCACCGAATGGCACTGTACAGCTCAAAAGTCAAAGCAATCCTCGCCTAACCTAACCAAACGTAACATAACAATACGCTACGTACCTCAGCCTACGGTGACGAGGCCACTACTGCTGCCCTCCCCAGAGCAAAGCAGAAAATATTAGAGCACAGTAGATCGCAGAAATCCACTGAACGTCAGTGTATAACGCAAAAGTCGGATTTACCCTATCGCAACTCATCCAAACATAACGTAACGAAAGGAAGCCTCACTCAACATTACGTGCTGCGAACACTGTTGCTGGCACCCCAGAGCCAAGCTGAAAATGCTAGAGTGCATTAAAGCGCAGAAATACACCGAATAGCATTGTATAACGCAAAACTCAATGCTACCCAATCCTAACATAGCCGAACGTAACGTAAACAAACGTAGCTCAACTCAACGTAACATGTCGAGACCTCTATTGTTGCAATCTCCAGTTCCAATCAGAATGTATTAGAGGAGAGCGGAGCGCGGATATCCATAGAATCGCAGTGTATAGCGCAATGGTCTATAGCTACCGCGCCCCAACCATACCAAACGTGACCGAAGTCAACCTATGGTGCCAAGGACACTATTGCTGGCATACCCACAGCCAAGCAGAAAATACTAGATCACAGTGAAGCGTAGATATTCACCGAAAGCAGCCCATAGCACAGAAATCAAGGCTATCCTCTCCTAACCTAGCCAATCGTAACAAAGCCATGCGCTGCATAACCCTACCCAACTTGCAGCGATAACTATTGCTGGCCCAGCAGAACAGAGCAGAACGTAGTGGATGAGGCCAAACGTAACTTAGCTCAGCATAAACTGCTGCGACCGCTATTGCTGGCCTCGCCAGGTCCATGCAGAACACAGTAGAGCTCAGTAGAGCGCAGAAATCCACCGAATAACAGAGTATAGTACGAAAGTCTGAGCTATCCTAAGCAAACCTAGCATAACCTAACCTAACTGAGCGTAACACAACGTAACGTAACGAGCCAGTTCACTACTGATGGCCACCACGGTGCAGAGCAGAACATATTAGACGGGAGTAGAGCGCGGAAATCCATACAATCGCAGTGCATAGCTGAAAAGTCAAAGATATCCAAACCAAACCCATACACACGTAACCTTGTCAAACGCACCATAACACGGAATAACGTGCCGAGACCACAATTTCTGGCTTCCCCAAAGCCAAGCAGACATACCGAAGCACAGTTGTGCGCAGAAGGCCACCGAATAGCAGCGAACGTCAATAGAGCCAAAGTTACCCGATCCTAACAGAACAAATCGTAGCATAACCAAACTTAACATACCACAAACTATAGTGCCGATGCCACTATTGCTGGCTTTCCTAGAGTGAAGCGGAACACATTAGAAGAGAGTAGCGCGCAGAAATCCATAGAATCGCAGTCTATAGCAGAATGGTCATAGCTATCCAATCCCAACCCATACTAACATAACCACACCACACGTAGCATAATTCAACGTTACGTGCTGAGTCCACAATTGCTGCTCACCTTAGAACTAGGCAGAACATACTAGAGCGCAGGAGACCGCAGAAATGCACCTAATAACAGTGTACAGCACCAAAGTCAGAGCTACACTATCCTAACCTAACCAAACGTAACATAACCAGTCGTAACATAACCCAATCTAGCGTGCCGCGGCCACTATTACTTGCCCCACAAAGCCGTGCAGAACTTAGTGCCAACCAAATCCAACCAAACGTTACATAATTCAGCATAACGAGCACAAACGAGAATTGCTTTTATTCCCAGTGACAAGTAGAGCATACTAGAGCAAGGTAGAGCACAGAGGTTCACCGAGTAGCACTTAATAGCGCAGAAAAGTCGAAGCAATGTTAGCCCAACCTAGCCAAACGTAACATAACCAAACGTAACCTAACTCAAACCAATGTGCTCAGACCAGAATTTCTGGAATCCGCAGATTCGAGCAGAGCTTGGTAGAGCAATGTATAACGCAGAAATCGGCGAAGTAACAATGTGCAGCACAAAAGTCAAAGAAACACTGACCAAACCTACCAAACATAACACAACCAAACGTAACAAAGTTCAACCTAGCGTGCCGAATACTAGAGCACAGTAGAGCGCAGATGTCCGCCGCATTGCAGTGCATGGCACAAAAGTAAGAGATGTCATCACCTTACCTGACCTAACCTAACGTATTATACCGCCACGTA
>NW_016968277.1:0-262 GCF_001483705.2 Eufriesea mexicana
TATTCTCTGGCAAGTAGATGGCAGTACTTGCCATTGGATTGAAGGCGTTGGGAGACCTATGCAACAAGCTATAGCAGATTATAGACTTTGAATAGGCCTATTCTCTGGCAGGTAGATGGCTGTACTTGCCATTGGATTGAAGGCGTTAGGCGATCTATTCACCAAGCAATAACAGGTTATAAATATTGAATAGACTTATTTTCTGGCAAGTAGAAGTGTGTACTTGCCATTGGATTGAAGGCGTTGGGCGACCTATTCACCA
>NW_016968278.1:0-270 GCF_001483705.2 Eufriesea mexicana
CGACTTATATCGTGGTGGGCCAGCTTTCTCGCATAAATATGGAGGAAGGATTCCGTTGGCGCGGTGTAGCCATAGCAATGCAGTAGAAAATGACGGTAAAGTACAATTTCATTGTCATTCTCGAATTATATCGTGGCGAGCAAGCTTTCTCGCGTATATAAGTGTGAAAGATTCCATTGGCGTGATATAGTGAAAGCAATGCAATAGATTCGGAATGGAGAGTCCAATTTTGTAGACGTTTTGGACTAATATCGTGGTGAGTAAGCTTTC
>NW_016968278.1:1168-2780 GCF_001483705.2 Eufriesea mexicana
CATTTTCGACTAATATCGTGGTGTGCAAACTTTCACCAAAATATAAGGAGGAAGGATACTATTGGCGTGTTTTAGCCACTGCAATGCAATTGAATCAGACTGGAAAGTTCAATTTTATCGATATTTTCGGCTAATGTCGTGGTGAGCAAACCTTCCCGTATAAATAAGGTGGAAAGATGCTATTGGCGTGCTATAGTCACTGCAATGCATTTGAATCTGACAGGAAATAACAATTTTAATGACATTTTCGATTAATATCGTGGTGAGCACACTTTCTTGCGTAAATAAGGAGGAGAGACACTATCGGCGTGCTATAGCCGTTGCAATGCAACAGAATCTGACAGGAAAGTTCAATTTTATCGACATTTTCGGCTAATATTGCTGTGTGCAAGCATTCTTGCATAAATAAGAATCAAAGACTCTATCGGCATGCTATAGCCATTGCAATGCAACAGAATATGACTGGATAGTATGGTTTTAATGACAATTCGACTAATATCGTGGTGTGCATCTTTCTTGCATAAATAAGGAGGAAAGATCTTATTGGAGTGCTATAGCCGTTGCAAAGCGATTGAATCTGACCGGAAAATTCAATTTTAATGACATGTTCGACTAATTTAATGATGAGCATACTTTCACGAATAAATACGCAGGAGAGATTATTGCCGTGCCATAGCCTCTGCTGTGCAATGGAAACTGACTGGAAAGTTCAATTTTATTGAAATTTCGACTTATATCGTGGTGGGCCAGCTTTCTCGCATAAATATGGAGAAAGGATTCTGTTGGCGCGTTATAGCCATTGCAATGCAGTAGAAAATGACGTTAAAGTAAAATTTTATTGTCTTTCGTGAATAATATGGTGGCGAGCAAACTTTCTCGCGTATATAAGTGTGAAAGATTCCATTGGCGTGATATAGTGAAAGCAATGCAATAGATTCGGAATGGTGAGTCCATTTTGTAGACGTTTTGGACTAATATCGTGGTGAGTAAGCTTTCATGCATATATAAGGATAAAAGACACTATCGGCGTGCTATAGCTATTCCAATGCAACAGAATCTGACTGGAAAGTTCAATTTCATTGACACTGACATTATGGACCAATAACGTGGTGAGCAAGCTTTCCTGCATAAATAAGGGGGATAGATACTATTGGCGTGATATAGCGATTGCATTGCAATAGATTCTGACTGGAGAGTCCAATTTTATAGACGTTTTCGACTAATATCGAGGTGAGTAAGCTTTCATGCATAAATAAGTATTAAAGACGCTATCGGCGTGCTACAGCCATTGCAATGCAACAGAATCTGACTGGAAAGCTCGGTTTATTGACATTTCGACTAATATCGTGGTGAGCAAGCCTTCCCGAGTAAATATGGGGGAAGGATTCTATTGGCATGCTATAGCCGTTGCAATGCAACAGTATCATACTGGAAAGCTGAATTTCAATGACATTTTCGACTAATATCGTGGCGAGTAAACTTTCTCGCATAAATAAGGCGGGAAGATTGTATTGGCGTGCCTTAGCCATTGCAATGCAATTGATTCTGCCCGGAAAGTTCAATCTTACTGACATTTCCACTAATATCGTGCTGAGCGAACTTTCTTGCGTAA
>NW_016968279.1:0-367 GCF_001483705.2 Eufriesea mexicana
CATACATTCATCCATACATACATCCATCCATCCATACCTCAATCCATCTATACATCCATTCATTCGTACATACATTCATCCGCAGAGCCGTCCAAACATACCGCAATCCATACATACAACCATCCATCCATACGGCCGTCAATCCATACATTCATCCATCCATACACCAATTCTTCCATACATCCATCCAGCCATACAACCTCCCATCCATACATCCAGCGATCGATACATCTATCCACACATAGATCCATCCATCCATACATCCATACATCCGTACATACATACATACATCCATACATCCATACATCCATACATCCAGCCATCCACACATTCATCGAACCATACATCCATCCGTCCATACTAGCAC
>NW_016968280.1:0-1207 GCF_001483705.2 Eufriesea mexicana
ATTGCATTGCTGTTGGGTATTGCTGGGAAATTCAATTTCATTGACAATCTCGACTAATATCGTTGTGTGGTAACCTTCTTGCATATATAAGGAGGAATCATACTATTGGCGCGCTATAGATATTGCAATGCAATACAATCTGGCTGCGAAATTTACTTTTATTGACATTACCGTCTAGTATCGCGGTGCCCTAACTAGCATGCATAAATATGGAGGAAAGATTCTATTGTCGTGCTATGGCCGTTGCAATGCTATAGAAACCACTGGAAAGCTAGATTTTATTGACATTCTCCATTAATATCGTGATGAGCTAACCTTCTTGCATAAATAGGTAGGTAAGACTCTATTGGCTTGCAATAGCCATTGCAGTGCTATAGAATCTGGCTGCAAAATTCAGTTTTATTGACATTTTCGACTAATATCGCGGTGAGCTATCTTTCTACGATAAATAAAGTGGAAATATCCTATTGGCGTGCTATAGCCATTGCAGTGCTGTAGAATCTGGATGGAAAATTCAATTTTATTGACATTTTCGGCTAATATCGTTGTGAGCTGACTTCCTTGCATAAATATGGAGGAACGATTCTATTGGCGCGCTATAGACATTGCAATGCAATAAAATCTGGCTGAAAAATTTAATTTTATTGACATTTTCGACTAGTATCGCGGTGCCCTAACTTTCATGCATAGACATTTTCTACTAACATCGAGGTGAGGTAACTTTCTTGCATTAATATGGAGGAAACATTCTATTGGCGTGCAGCAGCCATTGCAATGCTATAGAATCTGGCTCCAAAATTCAATTTTATTGATATTTTCCACTAATATCATTGTGAGCCGCCCTTCTTGAATAAATATGGAGCACACATTCTATTGGCGCGCAATTGCCATTGCAATGCTACAGAATATTACTGGGAAAATCAATTTTATTGTCATTTTCGAACAATATCGGGTTGACCGATCTTTCTTGCATAAATCTGGAGGAAAGATTCTATTATCGTGCTATGGTCATAGCAATGGTATAGAATCTGCCTCGAAAATTCAATATTATAGACATTTTTGACTAATATCGTTGTGAGGTAACGTGAGGTAGCTTTCTTGCATAAATCAGGAGGAAAGATTCTAGTGGCCAGCTATAGCCATCGCTATTCTATAGGATCTGAATGGAAAAATCAATTTTATTAACATTTTCGACTAATATCGTGGT
>NW_016968281.1:0-558 GCF_001483705.2 Eufriesea mexicana
TCACCACGATATTAGTCGTAACTGTCAACAAAATTGAATTTTCCAGTCAGATACCAGAGCGTTCCTATGGCTATAGCACGCCAATTGAACCTTTCCTCCTTATTTATGCAAGAAAGTTAGCTCTCCACGTTATTAGCCAAAAATGTCAATAAAATTGAATTTCCCAGGAGGATTCTATAGCATTGCAATGCCTATACCTCGCCAATAGTATCTTTCCTCCTTATTTATGCGAGAAAGTTATCTCACCAGGATATTAGTCGAAGATGTCAATAAAATTGAATTTTCCAGGCAGATTCTGCAGCACTGCAATGGTTATAGCACTCCAAAAGGTTCCTTGCTCCTTATTTATGCAAGAAGGGTAGCTCACCACGATATTAGTCGAAAACGTCAATAAAATTGATTTTTCCAGGATGATTCTATAGCATTGCAATGCCTATAGCACGCCAAAAGAATATTTCCTCCTAATACCATTTATGCAAGGAAGATAGCTCACTTCGATATTAGCCGAAAATGTCAATAAAATTGAATTTTCCTGGAAGATTCTATAGCATTGTTATG
>NW_016968282.1:0-279 GCF_001483705.2 Eufriesea mexicana
TTTGTGCTACATAATGCTTTTCGGAGGATTTCTCGGACCTACTGTGCTCTAATATGTTCTGCACTGCCGTGGGGAGGCCGGAAATTGTGGCCGCGGCATGTTAGGCAGAGCTAGGTTATGTTCGGTTATGTAACAATTGGTTTGGCTAGGAAAGTATAGCTTTAGCTTTTGCTATATGCATTGCGATCCTATGGATTCCTGCGCTCTACTCTTCTCTAATATGTTCTGCTTTGCTCTGAGGATGGCAGAAGTAGTATTCTCGGCACGTCAGGATGTGTT
>NW_016968283.1:0-645 GCF_001483705.2 Eufriesea mexicana
GTAGTGAGCTAACTTTCTTGCATAAATAAGGAGGAAAGATTCTATTGGAGTGCTATAGCCATTACAATGCTGCAGCATCTGGCTGGAAAATTCAAATATATTGACATTTTCGACTAATACCGTGGTGACCTAACTTTATTGCATAAACAGGGAGGAAAGATTCAATTAACGTGATATAGTCATAGCAATGCTGTAGAATATGACTCCAAAATTCAATTTTATTGACATTTTCGGCTAATATCGTGGTGAGCTAACTTTCTTGCATAAATAAGAAAGAAGTATTCTATTGTCGGGCTATAGCCACTGCAATGATATAGAATTTGTCTGGAAAGTTCAATTTTATTGACATTTTCGACTAATATCGTTGTGAGCTACCTTCCTTGCATAAGTAAGTAGGAAAGATTCTATTGGCGTGCTCTAGCCATTGCAATGCTATAGAATCTGGCTGGAAAATTCAATTTTAGAGACATTTTCGGCAAAAATCGTGTTGAGCAAACTTTCTTGCATAAATAAGAAGGAAAGATTCTATTGGCGTGCTATAGACATTGCAATGCAGTAGAATCTGAATGGAAAATTCAATTGAATTGATATTTCCCTCTAATATAGTGGCGTGCTGACTTTCTTGCATAAATAAGCTGGAAAGAT
>NW_016968283.1:9716-10467 GCF_001483705.2 Eufriesea mexicana
GATTCTATTGCCGTGATATAGCCATAGCAATGCTACGGAATCGGGCCGGAAAATTCAATTTTAATGACATTTTCGACTAATATCGTAGTGAGCTAACTTTCTTGCATAAATAAGGAGGAAAGATTCTATTGGAGTGCTATAGCCATTGCAATGCTGCAGCATCTGGCTGGAAAATTCAAATTTATTGACATTTTCGACTAATACCGTGGTGACCTAACTTTATTGCATAAACAGGGAGGAAAGATTCAATTAACGTGATATAGTCATAGCAATGCTGTAGAATATGACTCCAAAATTCAATTTTATTGACATTTTCGGCTAATATCGTGGTGAGCTAACTTTCTTGCATAAATAAGAAAGAAGTATTCTATTGTCGGGCTATAGCCACTGCAATGATATAGAATTTGTCTGGAAAGTTCAATTTTATTGACATTTTCGACTAATATCGTTGTGAGCTACCTTCCTTGCATAAGTAAGTAGGAAAGATTCTATTGGCGTGCTCTAGCCATTGCAATGCTATAGAATCTGGCTGGAAAATTCAATTTTAGAGACATTTTCGGCAAAAATCGTGTTGAGCAAACTTTCTTGCATAAATAAGAAGGAAAGATTCTATTGGCGCGCTATAGACATTGCAATGCAGTAGAATCTGAATGGAAAATTCAATTGAATTGATATTACCCTCTAATATAGTGGCGTGCTGACTTTCTTGCATAAATAAGCTGGAAAGATGCTATTGGCGCCCTATAGCCAT
>NW_016968284.1:0-1044 GCF_001483705.2 Eufriesea mexicana
AGAACGCAGAAATCCACCGAATGGCAGTATACAGAACAAAACGCAAAGATGTTCTCTCCTAACTTAATCAGTCGTGAAACAACCAGGCGTAACCTTGCTCAATCCAACGTGCCGCGACCACCATTATTGTCCTGCCCAAAGTCAAGCAGAACATATTAGTGGAGGGTAGAGCGCGGAAATCCACACCACTGCGGTGTATCTCAAAGAAGTCGTAGACATCCTATCCTAACTAAGCCAAACGTAACATAACCAACGCAAATAACCAACGCATCGTAGCAAAATCTAACATGCCAGGAGCAATATTGCTAGCTTCCCTGGATACAAGAGGTATATACTAGGGCACATTAGAGCGCAGAAGTCCACCGAACAGCGGTGTATAGGCCAAAAGTCGAGGTTAAGCTATCCTGACCTAACCGTTCGTTAAATAATCAAACGTAACACAACTCAACTTAACGTAACGCGCCCGCTATTTCTGACCTCCGCAGTACCATGCAGGGCATCTTAGTGGAGTGTAGGCTGCAGGAATCCACCGAATCACAGTGTAGAGCACGAAAGTCGAAGCTATCGTGACCAAACATAGCGCAACCTAACATAAACAAACGTAACCAGGTAAACCCAACGTGCCACGGTCACTACTGCTGGCCTCCAGAGAGTAGAGCACGGTGCACAAGAACAATGTACAGAGCAAGAATCCAACGAATAGCAGTTTATAGCACAAAGATGAAAGTTTTCCTGTCCTAACCTAATCACACGTAACATAACCAAACGGAACATAACTCAGCCTATTGTGCCGACACCAATGCTCCTGACCTCCCCATGGCCGAGTAAAATGTGCTAGAGCAGCGTAGAGTGCCGAAATCCACAGAATAGCACTGAATAGCGGTGTGCAGCACAAAATTCCAGGCCATCCTGACCAAAGATTGCATAACCTAACCTAACCATATAAGACATAACTAAACCAAACCTGTCACGACCACCACCGCTGGCCTCCCCAGAGCCAAGCAGAACATATTAGAGAAGAGTAGAACGCAGAAATCCACCGCA
>NW_016968285.1:0-833 GCF_001483705.2 Eufriesea mexicana
ATATCCCAACCTAACCTGACCTAATATAACCTAACCAAACGTGGAGTAACTAACCCTAACGAGCCGGGACTTGTATTGCTGGCCTGTCCAGATTCCAGCACATCATATTAGAGCACAGCAGAGCGAAGAAGTCCACCGCATTGACAAGTACGACTCAACGGACAAAGCCATTCAATCGTAACTATTTCTGGCCTCCCCTGCCCCAAGTAGAGCGTTTTGGAGCACAGTAGATGTCAGGAATCCAACGAATACCCGTGTAGAGCACAGAAATCAAAGCTATCCTGTCCTAACCTAAGCAAACGTAACATAACCGAACGCAACCTAACTGTGTCTAACGTGCCGAGACCAACACTGCTGGCCTTTCCAAGGATGAGCAGAATATACTAGAGCACAATAGAGCGTAGAGATCCACCGCATAGCAGTGTATGTCGCAAAAGTCATAGCTAACCTGTCCTAATCGAACAAACCGCAACACTGCCAAACGTAACCAAACTCTTCCTAACGTGCCGTCACAACGATTGCTGGCCTCCCCAGAGCCTAGCAGAACGTATTAGAGGAGAGTAGAGCGCAGAAGTCCATAGAAACGCAGTGTACAGCAGAAAAGTGAAAGATACGCAATCCTAACTCAAACTAACAAATCCTAACCTGACGCAGCATACTCAGCATAACGTGTCGCGACGACCATTGCTGGCTTCCGCAGGGCCAAGCTGATTAGAGTAGAGCACTGTGGAGGGCAGGAATCCGCCGAATAAGAGTGTATAGGACGAAACTCTTAGCGATCCTGACCAAACTTAGCCCAACATAACATAACCAAGCGTATCCTATCTCAACCT
>NW_016968286.1:0-803 GCF_001483705.2 Eufriesea mexicana
CCAATATTGCTGGCCGCCCCGGCTCCAATCAGAGCATATTAGAGAACAATAGAGCACTGGAATACTTCGAATAGCAGTGAAAGTCACAAAAGACAAAGTAGCCTCCCCTAACCTAGTCGATCGTAATACAACTCAAGCTAACTTGACAAGACCACTATTGCTGTCCTCCACAGAGGAAAGCAGAATGTACTAGATCACAGTCGAGCGCAGAAGGCCACCCCATTGCAATGAATAGCGCAAAAGTCGCAGATATCCTGCCATAGCCTGGCCCAGACTGACCTAACGGAACGTAGCATAGCACAACACATTGTGCCGCGACCACTGCTGCGGGCACAATATAGTAGAGCGCAGTAGGACACAGGAATCCGCCACATAATAGTGTAAATCGAAAGTCATAGCTATCACCACCAAACTTAGCCTAAACTAATCAAACCAAACGTAACATAACACAAACTAACGTGCCCTGACCACCACTGCTCGCTCCCCAGAGACAAGCGTAGTATAGTAGATCATTCTATAGCACGGAAATGCACCGAATATCTATGTACACCACAAGAGTCAGAGAAACCCTAACCAAATCCTCCTAACCTAACCCAAAAGTATGTAGCATAAATACACCTAACGCGCCAAGACCACAATTACTGGCCATCACAGATCCAATCGGAGCATATTATAGAACATTAGAGCTCAGACATTATGCGAATAGCTGGGTATGGCACAAAAGTCAAAGATATCCCATACTTACCTAGCCAAACTTATCGTATCCAAACGTAACACGGCCACTCCGAACGTGACGCGACTTG
>NW_016968287.1:0-257 GCF_001483705.2 Eufriesea mexicana
CTTTATTGCATAAATAAGGAGGAAAGATTCAATTGGTGTGCTATAGGCATTGCATGCTGTAGAATCCTCCATGAAAATAAAATTTCATTGACATTTTCGACTAATATCCTTGTGAGCTAACTTTCATGCATAAATATGGTGGAGAGATTCTATTGGCGTGCTATAGCCTTTGCAATGCTCTGGAATCTGGTTGTAAAATTCAATTTCATTGACATTTTCGACTAACATCGTGGTGAGCTAACTTTCTTGCATATATA
>NW_016968288.1:0-554 GCF_001483705.2 Eufriesea mexicana
CAGATGGTGTAGCATTGCAATGCCTAGAGCACGCCAATAGCATCTTTCCGCCTTATTTATGCAAGAAAGGTGGCTCATAACGATACTAGTCGAAAAAGTCAATGAAATTGAATTTTCCAGCCTCATCCTACAGCATTGGAATGGCTATAGCACGCCAATACAATATTTCCAACTTATTTCTGCAAGAAATTTCGCTCACCACGATATTAGTTGAAAATGTCTATAAAATTGAAATTTCCAGCCTGATTCCATAACATTGCAAAGGCTAGAGCACGCCAATTTATTCCTCCCCCTTATTTATGCGAGAAAGCTGACTCAACACGATATTAGTCGAAAATGTCAATAAAATTGTGTTTTCCAGCCCGATTCTATAGTATAATAATGGCTATAGCACGGCAATAGTATCAAATAATGGCTATAGCACGGCAATAGTATCTTCTCTACTTATTTATGGACGAAAGTTAGCTCACCACGACATTAGCCGAAAATGCCAATAAAATTGAACTTTCCATCCAAATTCTATAGCATTGCAATGGCTATAGCACGCCAATAGA
>NW_016968289.1:0-475 GCF_001483705.2 Eufriesea mexicana
CTACCGTGCTCTGCTCAACATGCGGAGGCCAGTAATGGCGTTCTCGTCGTGTTAGTATGTGTTCGGCTACGTTTGGTTATGTTATGTTTGCTTGGGTTATTTATGGCTATCGTGTTGTATATTGTTATTCGGTGTATGTCTGCGCTCTACTGCGCTCTACTATTTTCTGCTTGGCTCTGGGGAGTCAAGCAATGGAGACCGCGGCTCGCTATGTTGAATTAGGCTTCGTTTTGATATGTTTCGTTTGTTTGCGTTAAGTTTGTATTGCATTGACTTTTCCGCTATACACTGCTGTTCCGTGTATCTCTGCGCTCTATATTGCTCTACTACACCCTCCTCAACCCTGGAGGGGCCAGCAATAGTAGCCTCGGCACGCTAGGTTTAGTTAGGTTTCTCTAGGCTTGGTTAGGAGAGGATGTGCTTGGCAAGGAACGTTTTCACTTTTGTGCTATACACTGCATTCTATTGACATCTG
>NW_016968290.1:0-2377 GCF_001483705.2 Eufriesea mexicana
ATAAAGACCCGCGACCACTATTGTCGGCCTCCCCAGAGCCAAGCAGAACATATAAGAGCAGAGCAGAGCGCAGAAATCTACCGGCAAGCAGCGTATGGCGCTAAAGTCTAAGCTACTCTATCCTAACCTAACCAAGCGTAACATAAGCAAACGTAACTATACCCAACTTAACGTGCCGAGACCACTACTGCTGGCCTGCCCAGGTCCATCAAGAATATACTAGAGCACTGTAGAGCGCAAAAATCCACGTATGGCAGTGTATGGCACAAAAGTGTAAACTATCATATCGTAACCACAGCAAACGTAGCATATGCAATCGTAGCATAACTCAACCTGATGTGCTCAGACCACTATTGCCGGCCAACGAAGCTGAAAATATTAGAGCGCCGAAATCCACAAAATATCAGTGAATGGCACGAAACTCTAAGCTATACCGTCCTAACATAACCAAACTTGTCATACGCAAACGTAACCTAACTAAACCTAACGCGCCGGGACCACTATTGCTGTCCTCTCCGGAGCCAAGCAAAAAACACTGGAACACAGTAGGGCGCAAAAATCAGAGGACAGCAGTGTATAGCACAGGAGTTTAGACTATCCTATCCTAACATCAACAAACGTAACGTATCCAAACGTGTCATGGCTCAACCTAACGTGCCTCGACCACTGTGCCGGCCTCCCCAGAGCCAAGCAGAATATGCTAGAGAACAGCAGAGCATAGATATCCACCGCATTGTAGTGTATAGCAAAGAAGTCAAACATAACCTGACATTAACTGACCACACCTAACCTACCCAAACGTAGTGTAACTCATCGTAACGAGACGAGGGCAGTACTGCTGTCCTCCGCAGAGACGCGCACAGCATGTCAGAGCACATTAGAACCCATAAATCCTGCGAATGGCAGTGTATAGCACAAAGGACAAAGTAGCCTCTCCGAACCAAGCCAAACGAAACACACTTAAATGTAACATAACTTCACCTAACATGACGAGACACTATTTCTGGCCTCCACAGATGAATGCAGAATGTTCTGGAGCACAGTAGTGCGCTGAGATCCAACGCACTGCAGTGTATAACAAAAAAGTCTAAGATAACCAAACCATACCTGACCTAACCTAACCAAATAGAACGTAGAATAACTCGACATAACGTGCCGCGACCACTGCCGCAGGCTTCCCCAATGCCAAGCACAATACAGTAGAGCACAGTAGATCACAGGAATCCACCACAAAGTAGTATATAGTACGAAAGTCATAGCCATCCTAACCAAATTTAACCTAACCTCACCTAACCAAGCGAAGCCTAAATCAGCCTAACGTCCCGCGAACACTATTGCTCGCCTCCCCAGTGTCGGGCAGAATATAGTAGAGCAATGTAGAGGGCAGAAATCCACCAAATAGACTGTGTAGCACAAAAGTCGGTGATACCATAACGTAACCTGACCTATCGCAACATCGCCGAACGCACCATAACTGCACCTAACGTGCCACGACCACAATTACTCGCATCTCCAGAGCCAAGCGGAACATATTAGACGAGAGTAGAGCGCAGAAATCAAGGGAATGGCAGTGTAGAGCAGGAAAGTGAAAGCTATCCAAACGTAACACAAACAAACATGACCTAACAAAGCGTATCTTAACTCAACATAACCAGAACGGCAGTGCGAGGCGCAAAAGTCAAAGACATCCTGGTATAACGTATCCAAACGTAACATAACCAAACGTAACGTAACTCAACTTGACGTGCCTGGAGCACTGTTGCTGAAATCCACAGAGCCCAGCATAATATACCACAGCACAGTAGAGCCCACAAATATGCCGTATTGCAGAGTAAAGCACAAAAGACAAAGATATCCTAACCTAACCTGACATAACATGACATAACAAAACGTAGACTAACGAAACCTAACGAGCCGAGACCACCATTACTGGCCACCCCAGAGCCAAGCTAAACATATTAGAGCACGGTAGAGCGCATAAATCCACCGCATTGCAGTCTATATCACAAAAGTCAAAGATATCTGGCCAAACGTAACCTAACCTAACCTAACTTGACGAGCCGCGACCACTACTGCTGGACTCCCCAGGGACAAGCAGAATATAGTAGAGCACAGTAAAATGCAGAAATCCAACGAATGACCGTGTATACCACGAATTCAAAGCTATACAAGCTTCGCCAAAAACAGCATAACCTAACCGAATTACGTCTAACACAAACATACGTGCCGGGACCATAATTGCTAGCCTTTCCAGGGCCAGGCGGCACATACTAGAGCACAGAAGAGCGCAGAAATCCACCGAACAGCAGTGTATAGCACAAAAGTCAAAGCTATCCAATCGTAACCCAAACCAACGTAACCTAACCAAACCTAGCCT
>NW_016968291.1:0-936 GCF_001483705.2 Eufriesea mexicana
CCAGAGTCGAGCAGAGAGCAGTAGTGCAATGTAAAGTGTAGAAATCCTCCGAATAGCGGTGTACAACACAAAAGGAAAGCTAACCGGTTCTAGCATAACCAAACGTAACATAAGCAGACGTAATGTAACCCAACCTGAAGTGTGACGAAAGCTATTGCGGTCCTCGCAAGAGCTAAGCAGAGAATAGCAGTGCAGCGTAGAACGCTGAAATCGCCCGAAGAGTAGCGTGCAGCAAAAAGTGAGAGGAACCCTTACCTAACCAGACCTAACCTAACATAATCAAACGTGAACGATTCTAACCTCACGTGCCTAGCGCACAATTCCTGGCCTCGCCACCTCCAAGCAGAGAATATTATAGAAGAGTAGAGCGCAGAGATCCATAGAGTGGCAGTATAGAGGTCAAAGACATCCTAACCTCATCCAGACGAAGCTGACCTAACCAAGCGTAACATAACTCAACCAAACGCGCCGCGACCACAGCTTCAAGCATTCCCAGATCGAAGCAGGGAATATTAGATCACAGTGGAGTGCAGAAATCCTCTTAATTGCAGTGTATATCACAAAGGTCGAAGCTATCCTGTCATAACCTAACCAACGCAACATAAGCGGAGGTAACGTAACAGAAACTGACGTGCCGCGACCGCTATTGTTGGCCTCACGAGAGCTAAGCAGAGTATAGCGGAGCAATGCAGAACGCTGAAGATGTCCGAATAGCAGTGCACAGCTCAAAAGTCAAAGCTATACTAACCAAGCATAACCGAGCCAGACCTAACCAAACGTAACATAACTCAATCTAACGTGCGGAGAGCACTAATCTTGGCGCCCGCAGAGGCAAGCAGAGTGCGATAGCGCACAGAAGTACACAGAAGTCCGTAGAATAGCAGTGTTTAGCGCAAATGTCGAAGCTATCCTGACATAACGCAACGTAACCCAACA
>NW_016968292.1:0-250 GCF_001483705.2 Eufriesea mexicana
GAGGTCTCGGCACGTTAGGTTGAGCTATGTTACGTTCCCTTATGGTAGGCTATGAAGTCTTGGATAGGACTTCTTCGACTTTTGTCCTATACACAGCTATTCGATGGATTTCTGCGCTCTACTGTGCTCTAATATTTTCTGCTCGACTCTGGGGAGGCCTATAGCAGCGACGAGGCAAGGTAGGTTGAGCTATGCTACGTTTGGTTAGGTTAGGTTATGTCAGGTCAGGTTTGGACATCATCGACTATTG
>NW_016968293.1:0-251 GCF_001483705.2 Eufriesea mexicana
CTATAGCCATTGCAATGCTATAGAATCTGACTGGAAAATTCAATTTCATTGTCATTTTCGACTTATATCGTCGTGAGCTAGTTTTATTGCATAAATAAGGAGGAAAGATTCTATTGGCATGCTATAGCCACTGCAGTGCTATAGAATCTGACTGGAGAAATCAATTTTATTGACATTTGCGACTAATGTCGTGGTGAGCTAATTTTATTGCATAAATATGGAGAAAAGATTCTATTGGCATGCTATAGCCA
>NW_016968294.1:0-2486 GCF_001483705.2 Eufriesea mexicana
AACAGTCTGCGTCTAGAGACTCGAAGATATCCAAACCTAACCCAAACAAACGTAACCAAACAATGCGTAAGCTATCTGAGCCTAACCTGACGAGACCACTATTGCTGGCCACATCAGACAAAAGCAGAATTTTGTAGAGCGACGTAGAGCGCAGAGATCCACCGAATAGCAGTGTACGGCTCAATAGCCAAAGCTATCCTATCCTAACATAACCAAACGTAACGTTAGCAAACGCAAACATATACAACCTAACGTGCCTAGACCACTGTTCCTGGCCTCCCCAGAGACAAACAGAGAATGTTGGAGCACAGTAGAGCGCAGAAGTCTAACGAACGTCAGTTTATAGCACAAAAGTCAAAGCTATCCTAACGGAACCTAACCAAACATGAAATAACCGAACGTAAACTGACTCCACCAACCAGACCCTCGCCACTATTGATGACCTCCCCAGAGTAAAGCAGAATATACTTGAGTGCAGTAGCGCGCAGAAATCCACCGAATGGCAGTGTACATCACAAAAGTCAAAGGTAGCCTCTTCTAACCTAACCTACTGTGAAATAACTAAACGAAACCTAGCTCCACCTAACGTACCGCAACCACTATAGCTGCCCCCCCCCCCGAGCCAAGCAGAGCGTTTCTGGGCAGAGTATAGCAATATAGTATAGAAATTATGGTATAGCATATCGTATAGAAATCCATAGAATTACTGTGTATAGCAGAAAAGTCAAAGCTTCCCAAACCTAACCCAGACCATCGTAACCTAGCGGAACGTAGAATAACTCAAAATATCGTGCCGCGACCATTATTTCTGGACTCCTCAGGGACAAGCAGTATATGGTAGAGCAAAGTAGAACGTTGAAAGACTCCGAATAGCAGTGTACAGCACGAAAGTATATGATGTCCTGACCTAACCGAACACAACCTAACTTAACCAAGCGCAGAACAACCAAAACTAATGAGGCGAGGACACTACTGCTGGCCTCACCAGAGCCAAGCGGAATATATTAGATCACAGTAGAGCACTGAAATCCACCGAACAGCAGTGCATAGCACAATAGTCGAAGACACCTTATCCTAACACAGCCAAGCGTAAAATATCCTAACACAGCCAAGCGTAGATAACCGTACCGAGCATAGCTCAGACTAACGTGCCGAGACCTCTACTGCTGAAATCTCCATAGCCAAGCAGAATATACTAGCGCAGAGTGGAGTGCAGAAATCCACCGAATATTTGTGTATAGCACAAAAGTAGAAGATATCCTGGCATATCCGAACCAAGCATAACATGACCAATCGTAACCTAACACAACATAACGTCCCTAGGCCGCTGCTGCTGACCTTCCGGGAGCCAAGCAAAGTGTACTAGAGCACATTAGGGCGCAGATATCTGTCGCCCTGCAGTGTGAAGCACCAAATTCAGAGATATCCTTACCTAACGGAACATAACCTAACCAAACCAAACGAAGCCAAAATCAGTATATCCTGCCGCGACCACTATTGCTGGACTCCTCAAGGCCAAGCAGATAACTGTAGAGCACAGTAGAGCGCAGAAAACCTCGGAACAACAGCGTATGGCACGAAAATCGGAGCTATCCTACCCAAACCTACTCCAACCGAACGTATCCAAACGTAACATAACTCAAGCTAACGGGCCACGGCCACAATTGCTGGCCGCACGCGAACCAAGCAGAGTGTGGCAGAGCAATATAGAGCGCCGAAACCCACCGAATATCAGTGTATAGCACAAAAATCGAAGTCATCCCATTCTAATCTAATCAAACCTAGCTTAACCAAACTTACCAAAATCCAGCATAACGTGTCCAGACACCTTTCGCTTATACCACCATCGCCAAGAAGATCATATTAGAGGTGAGTAGAGCGCCGAAGCCCACAGAGCGGCAGTGCATACCAGAAAAGCAATAGCTATTCTAACCTGACCCAAACCAGCCTAACCTCCCCAAACGTAACGTAGCTCAAACTCACCTGAGGAGACAACTATTTCTGGCCTCTACACAGCTCATCAGAACGTATTATGGCACAGTAGTGCGCAGAAATCCACTGAATGGCAGTGTATATAACAAAGGACAGCGATATCCTGACATAACCTGACCAAACCTAACATAACCTGACCCAACCTAACATAATCAGACGCAAAATAACTAAAGCTGATGGGCCGTGTAAACTGTTGCAGATCTACCACGAGCCGCGGAGAATATAATGTAACATAGGAGAGCGCAGAAGACCGCCTCGTTGCAGTGTAAAGCACAGTAGTCGAGGCCGTCCTAACCAAACTTAACCTAACCTAACGTAGCCAAACGTAACACAATCAAACCCAACGAACCGCGACCAACATTGCTGGCCTCCCCGGAGTAGAACAGGACAAACTAGAGGAGAGTAGGGAGCAGAAGTCCATACAATCGCTTTGAATAGCGCAAAAGTCATAGCTACCAGAAACTAACGCAAGTTAACATAACCTAACCGAACGT
>NW_016968295.1:0-496 GCF_001483705.2 Eufriesea mexicana
CTAACTTCCTTGCGTAAGTAAGGAGGAAAGATGCATTTTGAGTGCTATAGCCATTGCAATGATGTAGATTCTGGCTGGAAAATACTATTTTGACGACATTTTCGACAAATATCTTGGGGAGCTAACGTCCTTGCTTAAGCAAGGAGGAAAGATCCTCATGGCGTGCTATAGCCATTGAAATGCTCTGGAATCTGTTTGGAAAAATCAATTTTATTGACATTTTCGACTAATATCGATGTGAGCTAACTTCATTGCATAAACAAGGAGGAAAGATTCAATTGGCGTGCTATAGCCGTCGCAATGCTATAGAATCTGGCTGGAAAGTTCAATTTTGGGGATTCAATTTTGGGGTCATTTTCGACTAATATCATGGTGAGCTAACTTCCTTGCATATGAAAGGAGGAAAGATCATTTTGGCATGCTATATCAAATGCAATGCTATAGAATATGGCTGGAAAATTCAATTGTATTGACATTTTCGACTAATATCGTGGTG
>NW_016968296.1:0-1818 GCF_001483705.2 Eufriesea mexicana
ATAGCAGTGCGTAGCACAAAAGTAATGGCTATCGTAGCCCAACACAACGTAACCTAACATAACAAAGTGTAATCTATCTTAACCTGACGTGCCGCGACCATTATCATTGGCCTCCCGAGGGTCGAGCGGAGTGTAACAGAGCAATGTTGAGCGCATAAATTCACCGAATAGCATTGTATAGCACAAAAGTGAAAGATATCCAATCCAAACATGACCGAACCTTACCTAAACGAACGTAACATACCTCAACCAAACGTGCCGAGACCACCATTGCTAGCCTCCCCAGGGCCAAGCAGAACATACTAGAGCACAGTAGAGCGCAGAAGCCCACCGAACAACAGTTTATACCACGAAAGTCAAGGAAATCTGAACATAACCCAAACATATATAACACAACCAGACGTAGCCTAACCCAACCTAACGTACCGAGACACTATTACTGGCCACCCCCGAGCCGAGCAGAGTATAGTAGAACAATGTGGAGTGTAGAAATCCTCCGACCAGCAGTGTATAGCGCAGAAGTCAATGCTACCCTATCGTACCCTAACCAACTGTAACATAAGCGGACGTAGCACAAGCCAAGATAACGTAACGCGACCACGTTTGCTGGCCTCACTTGAGTCAAGCAGATCATTTTAGAGAGGGTGCAGCGAAGAAATCCGTAGAAACGCAGCGTACAGTAGAAAAATCGAAGCTATCCAAACCCAGCCCAAACAAGCGTAGCCTAACCGAACGAAGCATAACTCAATATAACCTGCCTCGACCACTATTGCTGGACACCCCAGAGGCAAGCAGAATATAGTAATGCACAGTGGAGCGCAGAAATCAACCGAATAGCAGTGTATAGCACAAAAGTCTGAGCTACCATCTCCTAACTTAACCAAACGTTACATAGCCAAACGCAAACTAGCTCAGCCAAATGTGCCGAGAGCAATACTACTGGTGTCCCCATAGCCAAGCAGATTATGCAAGCGCGCAGTAGAGCGTGGAAGTCCACCGAACATCAGTGTATAACGCAAACGTCAAAGTCATCTTAACCAAACTTATCACGCCCTGCCAAATCCAAACGTAACATAACTCAAACAAACGTGCCACGTCTACCACTTCTGGCCTCCCCAGATCCTAATAGAGTATAGTAGAGTAACGATGAGCGCAGAAATCCATCGAATAGCTGTGTACAGCGTTAAAGTCAAAGTTATCTTATACTAACCTAACCAAACGAAACATAACCGAACAAATCGTAACTCAACCTACCGTGTCGGGACCACTATTACTGACCCCCCAGTGCCGAGCTAAATATACCAGAGCAGCGTGGAGCGCATGGACCCACCGAGGAGCAGTGCATGGCACACAAGTTAACTCTACCCTGTCGTAAATTATCCAAGCGTAGTATATAAAGACGTAACCTGGCTTAACCAATGGTGCCGAGACCACTATTGCTGGCCTCCTCAGAGACAAGCAGAACATATTACAGCAACGTAGAGCGCACGAACCAACCGAATGTCGATTTACAGCAAAAAAGTCAAATCTATCCTGTCCTAAGGTAACCGACCGTAACATAGCCGTACGTAATGTGTCCCAAACTAACGTGCCGACACCACTATTGCTGGACACCCGAGAATCGAGAAGATTATAGCACAGCACAGCAGAGCCAGAAATCCACCGAACAGCAGTGTATACCACGAAAGCCGGAACTACCCAGTCCTAACCCATACCAGCATAACCCAACCAAACGTAGCCTAACACAACCTAACTTGCCGATACCACCATTGCTGGCATCCCCAGAGAAAGGCAGGGCAAATTCCAGCACAGTAGGGC
>NW_016968297.1:0-1233 GCF_001483705.2 Eufriesea mexicana
TCCGCGCTGTTTGTTGCTCTACTATACTCTTCTCGATTTTTGGGGGTGCCAGGAATAGTGATCCTGGCACGTTAGGTTGAGTTAGATGACGTTTGGTTGTGTTAGGTTGTCCTGCCTTAGGTAGGGGTAGCTTTGTCTTTTGCCCTACAAACTGCTACCCTATGGACTTCTGCGATCTATTGTGCGCTATCACACTCTGCTTGTCCCCTGGGACGCCAGTAATTGTTGTCACGGCACTTTAGGTGTGAGTTATTCTACCTTCGGCTAGGTAAGGTTTAGTTAGGGCAGGATAGGGTGACTGCGACTTTTGTGCTATACATAGCTCTTCGGTGGATATCTGCGCTCCACCGTGCTCTACCATGCTCTGCTTGACTAGGGGAGGACAGCGGCAGTGGTACTCGGCATGTTACTCTATGCCAAGCTGCGTTCGATTACGTTACGATTGGTCAGATTTGGAAAGCGTAGCTTCAATACCTCTTGTGGCATACACATCTATTCGGTGGATTTCTACGCTCTACTGTGCTCAAATGTGCTCTGTTTGTCGCTCGCGAGGCCAGCAATAGTCGTCGTGGCACGTTTGGTTCAGCAATGCCACGTTAGACTTGGCTAGGTTAGGGTAAACTTGATTAGGATGGCTTTGACTTTTGTGCCATCCACTGCTCTTCGGTGGATTCCTACGATCTACTGAGCTCTACTATACCCTGCTTGGCTATGTGGCAGTCAGCTGTAGTGGTCTCGACACGTTAGGCTGAGGTACATTGTGTACGGTTATGTTACGTTTCACTTGGTTAAGGTAGGATATCTTCGACTATTGTGCTATACACAGCTATCCGGTGGATTTCTGCCTCTACTGCCATCTAATATTCTCTGCTTTAATGTGGGAGGGACAGAAATTGTGGCCGCTGCCCGTTGGGTTGTACTATGTTACGCACGTTCAGGTTAGGTTTGTTGGTGTTAGGTGCGGACGTCTTTGCCTTTCGTGCTTTACACTGCCATTATATGGACCTCTGGGCTCTATGATCCTCTAGTATGCGCGGCTTGGCTCTGGGGAGGCCGGCAATAGTGCTCGCGTCACGTCATGTTGAGTTATATTACTTTTGGCAATGTTAAGTTTGCTTAGGTTAGGATATCGTAACTTTGACTTTTTCTCCATACGCTACTATTCGATTGATTTCTGGGCTCTTCATTGCTCTTCTATACTCTGCTCGACTCTGCCGAGGCCAGCAATAACGG
>NW_016968298.1:0-1068 GCF_001483705.2 Eufriesea mexicana
CCGCTATTACTGGCCTCCCTAGTGTCGAGCAGATATTGGAAGAACACGGTAGAGCGCAGAAAACCAGGGAATATCAGTATATAGATAAATGGTCCATTCTATCCTTCCCTACCCAGACCTAACCTAACCTGAACAAACGTAACAAAACTCAACATAACGTCCCGCGACCTCTATTACTGGCCTCTACATGGCCAAGCAGAGTATAGTAGGGCGCAGTCGAGCGCAGAAATCCACCGCAAAGCGGTGAACAGCACGATAGTCAAACCTATCCATACCGATCGTGGCCTAACCTAACATAACGAAACGAAACATAACTTAACCTAACGTGCCGAGCTCAATATTGCTGGCACTCGCAGGGCCAAGCAGATTATGGTAGAGCACAGCAGAGCGCAGAAATCCTCCGAATGGAAGTGTATAGCACGAATGACAAAGTAGCCTATCCTAACCCATACAAACGTAGCATAATCAAACGTAGCCTAACGCAACGTGACACGACAAGACCATTATTGCTGGCCTCCACGGAGACAAGGAGAATGTACTAGTACACAGTAGAGCGCAGAAATCCACAGCCTTGCAGTGAATAGCACAAAATTCGAAGACACCCTAACCTAACATGTCCCAACCTATCACAGCGGAACGTAGGAGAACACAACAGAGTGTCCTGCGACCACTGCCGGTGCCCCCCTCCCCCGCCCCTCCGGCCGAAGCCAAGCAGAATATGTTAAGGCACAGTATACAACAGGAATAAGCCACATAATAGCGCACAGTACGAAAGACAGAGCTATCCCATCCAAACCTAGCCTACCGTAGCCAAACCAAGCACGGCCTAACAAAAACGAACGTGACTCGACCGCAACAGCTCGCCTCCCCAGAGCCGAGCGGAGTATAGCAGAGCAACGAGCAGCGCGGAAGTGCACAGAATAGCCGTGTATAGCGCGAAAGCCGAAGTAGCAAATCCTAACCTAGCCAAACGTGGCATACCCACATGACACACAGATGAATCTAATGTTACGAGGCCACTATTGCTGGCCTCCGCAGACACAAGCACAATGTAATAGGGCACAGTAG
>NW_016968299.1:0-564 GCF_001483705.2 Eufriesea mexicana
TGTATGGATGTGTGTATGGATGAATGTGTGGATGTATGGGTGGATGTATGTATGGATGTGTGTTTGGGTTTATGTATGTATGTATGGATGTACGCATGGATGTATGTATGGTTGGACGGATATGTGGATGTATGTATGTGTGGATGTATGGATGTATTGATGTACGAGTGTATGGATGTACGGATGTGTGGATGTATGGATGTATGTATGTGTGGATCTATGGATGAATGGATGTACGTATTGATGTATGTATGGATGTATGAATGGATGGATGTATCGATGGATGGAAGTACGGATTGATGGATTTATGGATATATGGATGTGTGGATGTATGGATGTATGTAGGGATGTATGTATGTATGGATGAACGAACGTATGGATGCATGTAGAGACATATGTATGGATGTATGTATGGACGAATGTATTTGTGTATGTATGGGAATATGTGTTGATGTATGTATGAATGAATGGATGGGTGGATGGATGGATTGTTGTATGGACGTATGGATCGGTGGATGTATGGATGGGCGGATGTATGGATGGATGGCTGTATGAAAGGATGTA
>NW_016968300.1:0-721 GCF_001483705.2 Eufriesea mexicana
TTACTTATGCTAAAATGTTAGATCACCACGATATTAGGCGAAAATGTCAATAAAATTTAATGTTCCAGCAGGATTCTATAGCATTCCAATGGATATAGCACGCCAATAGAATCTTTCCTCCTCATATACGCAACGAAGTTAGCTCACCACGATATTAGTCGAAAATGTCAATAAAATTTAACTTTCCAGCAACATTCCATAGCATTGCGATGCCTATTGGACGCCAATAGAAAATTTCATCCTAATTTATGCAAGAAAGATAACTCACCAAGTTATTAGATGAAAATGTTAATAAAATTGGATTTTCCAGCCGGATTCTGCAGCACTGCAGTGGCTATAGCACGCCAATGGAACCTTTCCTACTTATTTATGCTGAAATGCTAGCTCCCCACGATATTAGACGAAAATGTCAATAAAATTGAATTTTCCATGCAGATTCTATAGCACTGCGATGGCAATTGCACGCCAATAGAATCTTTCCTCATTATCTATGCAACGAACTTAGCTCACCACGATACACGATATTATTCGAAAATGTCAATAGAATTGGATTTTCCAGCCAGACTCAATTGCACAACAATGACCATAGCACGCGAACGGAATTTTCCCTCCTTATTTACGCATGAAGGTTAGCTCACCACGAAATTATTTGAAAAAGTCAATAAAATTGAATTTTCCATGCAGATTATATAGCTTTTCGATGGCTATTGCACGCCAATAG
>NW_016968301.1:0-1998 GCF_001483705.2 Eufriesea mexicana
TGAGTACTATGTGTGTATTTAGAAAACTAGTATGTGAGTACTATGTGTGTATTTAGAAAACTACTATGTGAGTACTATATGTGTATTTAGAAAACTACTATGTGAGTACTATGTGAGTATTTAGAAAACTACTATGTAACAGTCACTACTATTCTTAGCACCAAAAATTATTTGGAAGAACACATTGGAAATTTTAAAAAATTCGCGAATTTTTCTTTTTCTATAGACGACAACGACGACGACGATGACTACAAAGGGAATTTTTAATTACGTGTAAGTACGTAATATAAAGGAGAGAAAGAGAATTTAATAGGAAGCTTTATAAAACGATTTTATCGATTAGAGATTAGAGACATATCTGTTCTCGAAATGGCATCACGAGGATGGCCAACCGTGGAGATTTCAGTGGGTAAAAATCTAATACAACCTCGACCCCTTCCCCAGGGGGCTGGAGCACCTTTGGAAGATTTCCCTCGCGTAAAGAAAACCGAAAGAGAAAAAGAAAAAGAGTTGTACAGAGTGTCGAAGATCAGAGTTGTGAGGACTGTCGAGAGTAAGAATTGCAATAAACGACTGAAGAATTAAATGAAGGGTCCACTTAGATGCACGTTGATCAATAATTCGAAGACTCGTCATTTGCCCATTTTCTTAGTAATAATTAATAATAATTAATAATAATTTTCCTACGTAATTATCTTTTTAATTCATCCTTTTCCGTTCTTGACAATGCACGATCACTTTCGGCACACGCTATGCGATCTGACACATGACGGAGTCATTCTTCTCCCATTTAGTATCGTCTGTTATAATAACGTTTCTCACTGGCAAGAAACAGAGAATACATCGGAATAAATTAGTCCTCGGCAAGTGAATAAAAACATCTGTGCAAGCAGATAATTAGAAGCATAATTGTCAGGGAAGAAGAAACACGCGGTGCATTAAGCCGCAATTAGTATGCTTCTCGACGACACTGTCCCCGTTCCAGTATCACTTGGCTCATTATGCAGCGGCTCGTTAATTAAAATCCGACTCGACGTTGAAATCTTTTTCGAGCACTTCTTCAATTTCCTTCCGTTTCCAAAGCGAGTTTGCCTGCTTCCTACCCTCTTTCTTTCTGCTCTCGACCATGTTCCGAGCTGTGAAAACGATTCTTCCGCGACACGGTTCGTGAACAGCGTGTGTCCAGATTTCGAGATTCTCCGATGGGCCCGAGTGGTAATTGATTACACGCCGTTTTTAAATTTGATTAATAATAACGGAGGTATGGGAACTTGTCAGAAGCGAAAATTAAAACAAGATCTACTTGGAACAGTGTCTTGAAATAAAAAATAAAGAATGCAGAATTTAAAATTAAAAATAAAGATTGCAGAATTTAAAATTAAAAATTAAAAATTGGAAATAAAAAATTTGGAGTTTGTAATATGAAATACAAGAACTTTTAATTCTGAGAAACAAAGGTTCAAAGATTTAAAGGTTTACAGATTTAGAAATGAGAAAATTCAAAGATCCAAGGATTCTAAGCCCCAAAGATTTAAAGATTTAAAGATTCACAGATTTAAAAATTTGAAAATTCAAAGATGAAAGTACTCAAAGATTCGAAGACTTAAGAGGTTTAAAGATCCGAGGATTCCAAGACTCCAAGACTCAAAGCGACAGAAAAGAAAATTCATAGATGCAAGGATTCAGAGCTTCAAAGATCTAAAGGTTTACAAATTTCAAAATATCAAAGCGACAGAAAAGAAAATTCATAGATGCAAGGATTCAGAGCTTCAAAGATCTAAAGGTTTACAAATTTCAAAATTCGAAAATTCAAAGATCCAAGTACTCAAAGATTCGAAGACTTAAGAGGTTTAAAGATCCAAGGGCTCCAAGACTCAAAGCGACAGAAAAGAAAATTCAAAGATCCATGTATTCAGAGCTTCAAAGATCTAAAGGTTTGCAGATTGAAAAATTGAAAAATTCAAAGATCCAAGTACTCAAAGATTCGAAGACTTAGAA
>NW_016968302.1:0-1042 GCF_001483705.2 Eufriesea mexicana
GAGTGATTTGCACAAAAGCCTAATCTACCCTGTCATAACCTAACCATACGTCACACAACCAAGCGCAACCTAACTCAGCCTATTTAGCCGAGAGCGCCACTGCTGGCCACCCCATAGCCAAGCATAGTATACTAGAGCACAGTGGAACGCTGATGTCCGCCGAATAGCAATGTATAGCACAGACGTCGAAGCCATTCTAACGAAACATATCCTGCCCTGACCAAACCAAACGTAACCTAACCAGAACAAATGTGCAACAACCACTATTTCATGCCTCCGCAGAGACCAGCAGATTCTAGTACAGCAATGCAGAGCGCAGATATCGACCGAATAGCAGTGTACAGCGCAAACACCAAAGCTATACTAACGTAACCTGACCAAACGTATCGCAACCAATCATAACCTAACCCATCCTAATGTGCCGAGGCCACTATTGCTACCCTCCACATAGTCAAGTAGAGCACACTAAAGGCGAGCGGAGCGCAGAAATCCTTCGGATCTCAGTGCGCAGCACAATAGCCTTAGCTACCATATCCTTACATAACTGTACTTAACATAACGGAACATAGCATGACTCAAAATAATCTGCCGATGCCACTAATGCTTGACTCCCCAGAGTCAAACTGAATATACAAGAACACAGTAGATCGCAGTGATCCACCGCATTGCAGTGTATAGCACAAAAGTTGTAGATGTAATAACCTAACCTATCCGAACGTAGCCGAACTGAATATAATGTCCGAGACTAGCATACGTAACATAACCATACATAACCATACGTATTATGTCTCAACTTTAGTCGCAGGTACCACTATTATTGGCATCGACAGGACAAGGCGGATCAACATACAAGAAAACAGTATAGCGCGGAAATCCACAGAACATCAGTGCATACCACGCAAGTCAAAGCAATCCTAGCCTAACCCAGACCAACATAACCTAACCAAGCTTTCCCTAACTCGATCTGACGTGCCGAGACCGCAATTGCCGGCCTCCCATAGACGGACAGAGTATAGTAGTGTAATGTAGTGCGCAGAAATCC
>NW_016968303.1:0-960 GCF_001483705.2 Eufriesea mexicana
GGAATACCTTGTTCGCTGATAATTTAATTACCAACGCTAATCTGGATTTACCTGTACAGGGCGCTGTTATAGCTAGTCATACCTGCAGTAGGCAGAACGGTAATTAGTAAATACACCATCAGAGCAGTGTAGCCATAGTATTAGTGTCTGCAATGACGATTTAGGTTTTACAGCAATTCTAGAAAGCTGCGGAAGTATATATTATCCCACGTGATATTAGCTACTGACAACACATAACACAGGACAGCCATAACCACAGTACTGCAGCCGTTCGATCAATTCGGTCATCGATGATGTATATTCCACAGCAATTCTAGAGTGATCGTTGTATAGTACGGTTGTGGAATTGTACATTTACAATTTGCAGTACGGTGCTTGCTACATCCACAAGCAGAGCACTGTTGCAATTGGATTAATCAACTCATTGAATATTTGGACCGTTCGACGATTCTTGAATGGCCAATGGATAGATTAAATATCGGTAGTGGTATAGGCAGAACGTTACTCATTGCAGCCTTCTACACTATATTATAACGTTTGTATTAATCTGTTTGCTGATCATCTGTGTTCTTCAACACGTTCTTAATGGACGGATCAATTAACAATAGTGATACTGACAATTGACAATAAACTGCTCAAAAGCGCTATGAGCACGTTTCTACAGCCATTGTAAGAACCAATACTTTGGACATGTACATTACACTGCCATTGTAGAAGTATCATTGGTTAGATAAATCATCGCGTGGTATAGTGACGATTGGCAACTCAATACCGAGTAAGGCCGTCAATACATTTCGACAGACATTGCATAGACCTATTCTGTGATGATTCACGTTATATCTTTGTTGAAGGGTTACCAATGCAACCAATGCATAGAAGAATTATCGGCAGAAATATTGACAGATGGCAATACACTACTGAGCGTTGCCATCTACATAATACTATAGCCATTGGATTAAT
>NW_016968304.1:0-256 GCF_001483705.2 Eufriesea mexicana
GAGGTATTAATGCCTCACAACACAGTACTAAGTACAGTCATCATCACAATACTGTAGCCTTTGTATTAATTTGAACACTGATGACTTAAATTCCACAGCAGTTTCACAATGGTCAATGTATAGATCAGTTACGCCAGGAGACATTTAAAATAGCCAGCACCGTAGTTGATGCATCCACCAATTGAGCACTGTATCCGATGGATAAGTTTCTTCACTGACGATGTAAATTCCAAAGCAAGTCTAGAGTAAACAATAT
>NW_016968305.1:0-505 GCF_001483705.2 Eufriesea mexicana
ATGTTGCGTTACGATTTCCCTGGTTTTTCTGCCATACGCTGACATTTGATGGCTTTCTGCGCCATACTGTGCTCTAGTACATTCCCCTTGTGTCTTGGGACGCCAGCATCTGTAGCCTCAGCACGTTAGGTTACGTTACGTTACCCTACGTTTGGATAGGTTAGGACAGGATAGAGTAGCCTTTTGCTCTATCGACAGCTATTCAGTCGATTTCTACGCTCTACGTTCCACTACTAATCTCCGCTTGACTCCCTGGAGGCCGGCAATAGTGGTCACGGCACGTTACGTTAAGTCAGGCTACGTTCAGTTATGTTCGGTAAGGGGAGGTTAGGTAAGGATTTCTTAGTGATTTTTGCGCTGCACACACCAATGCGCTCGATTTATACACTCTACAGTGCTGTAGCATTCACTGCGTGCCTCTAGGGAGGCCAAGAATGGCGGCCTCGACACTTTAGGTTGTGTTATTCTACGTTCGGGTTGGTTATGCTAGATTGGGTTAGGTTTG
>NW_016968306.1:0-594 GCF_001483705.2 Eufriesea mexicana
CGTTGCGTTAGGTTAGGTTATCTTCGACTTTTGTGCTATACGCAGCTATTGCGTGGATTTCTGTTCTCCACTTTGCAGTAATATGTTCTGCTTTGCTCTGTGGATGTCAGCAGTAGCGGTGCAGGCACGTTAGGTTGAGTTGTGTTCGCTTCGTTATGTTACGTTCGGTTAGGTAAGAATACCACAACTTTGGCTTATGTGCTGTACACTGCTATTCGGTGGATTTCTGCGCTCTTCATTGCTCTACTATACTCTGCTCGACTCTGGGGAGGTCAGCAATAGCGGTCGTGTCTCGATAGGTTGTGTTAGCTTACGTTTGATTGGGTCAAGTTGTGTTACGTTTGGTCATGGTGGCGTTGACTTTTGTGTAATACGCTGCTATTCGGGGGATTTCTGCACTCTACTGTGATCTATATGTGCGTCTTGGCTTTGGGGAGGCCAGGAGTAGTGGTCCCAGCTCGTTGCGTTTAGTTATTCTACGTTTGGTGATGTTAAGTTAGGTTAGTATATCTCCGACTTTGGTGCTATTCGTTGTAATTTGGGGGCTTTCCGCAACGTACTCTGCTCTACTATACCCTGCCCGACTCTGGGTAT
>NW_016968307.1:0-1200 GCF_001483705.2 Eufriesea mexicana
TATAGCACAAGTGTCAGAGAAATCCTAATCGAACCCTCCTAACCTAACCTAGCGAAACGTAGCGTAACTCAAACTAACGTACCGCAACCGCCGTTGCTGGCCTCCACAGAGCAGAGCAGAACTTACTAGAGGACAGTAGGGCGCGGAAGTACGTAGAATCACAGTGTACTATACAAGAGTCATATGTATCCATACCCAACCCAAGCTAACATAACCTAACCAACCGTAGCCTACGTGAACGTAACGTGCCGCGCCCACTGCTTGTGGCCACCCAAGGACCAAGCAGAATGTAGTAGAACGCAGTCGAGCGCAGAAACCCACCGAACAACGGTGTATTGCACGACAGCCGTAGTTATCCTGACCAAACTTGACCTACCCTGACCAAAGTAAACGTAACGTAACTCAACAGAACGTGCCGCGACCACTGCTGCTGGCATACGCGGAGAAAATCAGGATACAGTAGACCACTGCAGACCACAGAAATTCACCGAAAGCCATGCATGGCAAGAAAAACAATGCTATCCTAACCAAACTAAACATATCCCATCCTATTCAAAAGTAACCTAACCCAACCTAACGTGCCACAAACACAATTGCTCGCCTCCCCAGTGTCGAGCAGCTTGTAGTAGAGCAATGTAGAGCGCAGGAATCTACTGTATAGCGGTGTGCAGCGCAAACAACTAAGAAATCGTATCCAAGCCGTCATAACCTAACCTAATCAAACGCAACACGACTCAACCGAACGTGCCGAGACCACTATTCATGGCTTCCACAGAGCCAAGCTGAAAATATTAGAAAACGCTAGAGCGCAGAAATTCGCGTATAGCAGCGTATAGCACAAAAGTCAGAACTATAATATCCTAACCTCACCAAACGTATCACAACCGAACATAGCATAGCTCAACTTAACGTGCCGAGACCTATATTGCTGGCCTCCACAGAGGCAACCAGATCGTGCTACAGCAGAGTAGTGCGTAAAAATCCATCGCATAGCGGTGTATACCACAAAAACCGCAGATACCCTAACCTAACCTGACCTAAACTAACCGAAGGAAACGTAACCCGACCCAGCCTAACGTGCCGCAACCTCTATTTCCCGCCTCCCCCGGGACGAGCAGGGTATTGTAGGGCAATGCAGAGCGCATAAATCAACCGAATAGCAGCGTACAGAACGAAAGTCCAAGTTATCCTAACCTAACC
>NW_016968307.1:1910-2115 GCF_001483705.2 Eufriesea mexicana
ATATACGGATGCACAGCGGAGCGCAGAAATCCACCGCATTGCAGTGTATAGCGCAGAAGTCGAAGATACCCAAATATAACCCGTCCTAACCTAACCCAAGCTGTCGTAGTATAAATCAACATAACTTGCGGCGACCACTGCATCCGGCCGCCCATGAGCCAAGCAGTATATATTAGAGCACAGTAGACCAGAGAGACCCACCGAG
>NW_016968308.1:0-689 GCF_001483705.2 Eufriesea mexicana
TACGTTCGGGTATGCCTCGGTTGGTTAGGTTAGGAGATGGCAGCTGTGACCTTTGTGCTGTACTCCCTTGCTCGGTGGATTTCTGCGATCTGTTGCGTCCTAATGCGCTCTGCTTGGCCCAGGGAATGCCAGCAATCGTGGTCGCGATAAGCTATATTGAGATAGGCTAAGTTTGCTTAGGTAAGGTTATGTCACGTTTGATTAATATATCTTTGACTCTTGTGCTATGCACTGCTATTTGGTCGCTTTTTGTCCTCTACTGTGCTCTAGTATGTTCCGATTGGCAGTGGGGAGGCCAGAAATATAGGTCTCGTCGCGTAAGGTTACGTTAGGTTGAGCTTGGTTATAATACGCTTGGAAAGTTTAGGATCTGACAGCTTTAACTTTCATGCTATACACTGCGATTCGTTGGGTCTCTATGCTTTACGTTGCTCTGCAATACCCTGCTCGATTCTGGGGAGGCCAGTAATAGCTGTATCGGCCCGTCAGTTTGGGTTAGGCTACGTTTGGTTACGTTAAGTTAGTCTGGGTTTGGTTTGGATATATTTGACTTTCTTGGTATACACTATAATTCGGTGGATTCCTGCGAGGTGCTCTACTATGTTCTGCTCCTCTCTGGGCAAGCCAGTAATAGTGGCCTCGGCACGTAAGGCTGAGTTATGCCACGTTTGGTTAGGTTATGACAGAAT
>NW_016968309.1:0-364 GCF_001483705.2 Eufriesea mexicana
CTAGTACATTCTGCATGTCTTTGTGGAGGCCAGCAATTGTGGTCTCTTCGTGTTAGGTTGTGTAAGGTTAAGTTTGGCTATACTAAGTTTGGTTAAGTTCCAATGGGCTACTTTGTCTTTTGCGCTATAAACCGCTATTCTGTGGTTCTCCGCAATCCAAGGTGCTATAACATTATCTGCATGGCTCTGGGGAGGCCAGAAACAGTGGTCTCGGCACGTTAGGTTGAGAAAGGTTACGTTCCGTTTGGATAGGTTAGGACTTCTCGGTCAGCATTTCTTAGATTTTTGTACTATAAACTGGAATTCGGTGGTTTTCTGCGCTCTACATTGCTCTACTACATTCTGCTCGACTCTGGAGAGGCGG
>NW_016968310.1:0-261 GCF_001483705.2 Eufriesea mexicana
GGAGGCCAGCAATTGTCTCCTCGGCTCGACACTTTGAATTAGGTTACGTTCGGCTGTGTTACGATTGGCTAGGTTAGGACACGGAGGGCTTGACGCTTGTGCTATATATCTCTATTCGGCTGATCTCTGATTTCAACAGTGTTTTAATATGTTCTGCTTGGCTCTACAGTGTCCAGCAATAATGGTCTCATCACATTATGTTGAGTTACGCTACGTTTGGTTAGGTCAGTTAAGGTCGGGGTACGTCATGATATGTGTGAC
>NW_016968311.1:0-736 GCF_001483705.2 Eufriesea mexicana
CGGGTGATAACAATAGTGGTTGCGGCGAGATGGATTTTGTTATGTTACGTTTGGTTTGGTAAGGATTGCATATCATTGATTTTTGCGGTTTGCTGTTAGATTCTATGGATATATGCGCTCTTATCTCCTCTCATATTTTCTTCTTGGCCCTGGGGAGTCCATCAATCGTTGCCTCGTCACGTTATGCTGAGTTAGGCTACGCTCCGCTAGGTTAGATTTGGTCACGTTAGGACAGGATACCTCCGACTTTTGTGCTGTACACAGCAGTGCGGCTGATTTCAGCGACGTGCTGTTCTCATGCATACCCTGCTTGCCTCTGGGGTTGCCAGCAATAGTGGTGTAGTGCTGTTATATGGAGGTATGTTACGTATGGCTATGCTACGTTGGGTTAGGTTAGACAAGGACAGCTTTGACTTTTTTGCTGTACACTGATATTACACGGAATTCTTCTCTCTACTATCCTCGAATATGTTAAACTTGGCTCTGGGGATGCCAGCAATAATAGTCGCGTCACATTAGGTTGAGTTAGGTTACGTTTGCTTACGTTACGATTGATTAGGTTAGTAGGGGCTAGTTTCGACTTCTGTGCGGTACACAGGTATTCGGTTGATTTCTGCGACGTACTGTGCTCTAACATGTTCTTCTTTGCTCTGGGGATGTCAGCAATATAGGTCTAGGCACCTTAGGATGAGTCAGGTTACGTTCGTTTATGCTATGCTTGGTTAAGTTAGGCTTG
>NW_016968312.1:0-518 GCF_001483705.2 Eufriesea mexicana
TATTTATACAAGAAAGATAGCTCACCACGATATTAGCCGAAAATGTCAATAAAATTTAATTTTCCATCCAGACACTATAGAATTTTAATGGCTACAGCTGGCCAATAGTATTTTTCCTCCTTATTTATGCAAGGACGTCAGCTCACGACGATATTAGTCGAAAATGCCAATAAAATTACATTTTCCAGCCAGATTCTGTAGCATTGCAATGGCTATATCTCGCCAGTAGAATCTTTCCTCCTATTACATATGGAAGAAAGTTAGGTCATCACGATATTAGTCGAAAAAGACAATAAAATTGAATTTTCCATCCAGATACTATGGAATTGCAATGGCTATACCTGGCCAAAAGAATCTTTCCTCCTTATTTATGCACGAAAGTTACCTCTCCACGATATGAGTCGAAAATGTCAATAGAATTGAATTTTCCATCCTGATACTATAGAATTGCAATAGCTATAGCTCGCCAGAAGAATCCTTCCTCCTTATTTATGCAGGGATGTCAGCTCACCACGATA
>NW_016968313.1:0-686 GCF_001483705.2 Eufriesea mexicana
TTCCACAGAATGAACCAGAATAAACTGGAGCATAGTAGAGAGCAGAAATCCGACGCATTGCAGTGTGAAGCACAAAGGTCGAAGATATCCTAACCTTACATGCCTTAACCTAACCCAGCCGAACGTAGCGTGACTCAACGTAAAGTGCCGGTACCACTCCTGCAGGCCGTCCAAGAGTCAAGCACATCATATTGGGGCACAGTAGGGTGCAGAAATCCTTCGAATAGCAGAGCGCAGCGCAAAAGTCAAAGCCAGCCCCTCCTAACCTAACAAACCATAAAGAAACCGAACGTAACCTAACTCAAACACACGAGACGCGACCACCTTTGCTAGCCACACCAGAGACACGCAGCACATATTACTGGAGGGTTGGGAGCAGAAATCCATACAATCGCAGTGCATAGCAGAAAACTCGAAGCTATCCACACCTAACCGTAGCTAACACAATCTAACCAAACGCAGCCAACCTCAGCCTAACTAGGCGAGACAACTATTACTGGCCTCCACAGAGCCAAGCGGAATAAAGTAGAGCACAGTACAGCGCAGATGTCCACAGAATAACTGTGTACCCCACGGAAAGTAAAGCTATCCTAACCTATCACGAACAAACATTACCTACCCAAACGTAGCCTAACTCAACCTAACGCGACGAGACCATAATTACTGGCCACACCAGTGTCGGGCAG
>NW_016968314.1:0-518 GCF_001483705.2 Eufriesea mexicana
CCATGCATACACCAGTACATACACTCATACATACATCCATGCATACAGCCATACATACATCCATCCATACATCCATACATACATCGATACATTCATCCATACATGCATCCATACATACGCCCTTCGATTCACAAATCCATACATCCATACATATGACCCTCCATACATCCATCCATACATCCATATACATCCGTCCAACCATATATCCATACAAAAACCCATCCATACATACTCCCATTCATACATCCATACATACATGCATACGTACGCCCTTACATACATTCATACATTCTTCCATACTCCCGTACATCCGTTCATCCATACCTCAATCCATTAATACATCCATCCATCCATATAGCCATCCATCCATCCATACAAACATCCACCCATCAATATACCCATCGACCCATACGTCTTTCCATTCATACTTCCATCCACCATTGCATTCATCAATACATACATCCATACATATTTAAATCCATACATCCACACATCCGTACATTCGGCTCATTCGTACC
>NW_016968315.1:0-925 GCF_001483705.2 Eufriesea mexicana
TATTAGTCGAAAATGACAATAAAATTGAATTTTCCAGCCAGATTCTGTAGCATCGCAATGACTCTAGCGCGACAGAGGAACCTTTCCTCCTTATATATCCAAGGAAGTTAGGACTCCATAATATTAGCCGAAAATGTGAATAAAATTTAGTTTTCCAGACAGACTCTATAGCATTGCAATGGTTATAGCACGCCAATAGGATATTTCTTCCTTAATTATACTCGAAAGTTTGCTCACAACGATATTAGTCGAAAATTTCAATAAAATTTAATTTTCCAGCCGGGTTCGATAGCATTGCAATGGCTAAAGCGCGCCAATAGGATATTTCCTGCTTATTTATGCAAGAAACCACGGCCACCACGATATTAGTCGAAACCTGAATAAAATTTAATTTTCCTGCCAGACTCTATACCTTTGCCATGGCTATTGCACGCCCGTAGAATAATTCGTCCATATTTATACAGAAAAGTTAGGTGGCCTCGATGTTATTCGAAAACATCAATAAAATTGAATTTTCCAGCCAGATTCTATCGCATCGCAATGACTATAGCAAGCCAGTAGAATCTATCCTCGTTATATATGAAAAAAAGTTTGGTCACCACGATATTATTCGAAAATGCCAATAAAATTGAATTTTCCAACCTGACTCTATAGCATCGCAATGACTATAGCACGCCAATAGGATATTTCTTCCTTAATTATACTCGAAAGTTAGCTCACCACGGTATTAGTCGAAAATTTCAATAAAATTTAATTTTCCAGCCGGGTTCGATAGCATTGCAATGGCTAAAGCGCGCCAATAGGATATTTCCTCCTTATTTATGCAAGAAACCACGGCCACCACGATATTAGTCGAAACGTGAATAAAATTTAATTTTCCTGCCAGACTCTACACCTTTGCTATGGCTATTGCACGCCAGTAGAA
>NW_016968316.1:0-260 GCF_001483705.2 Eufriesea mexicana
CGCCTAACGTCTTCAACCAATGGCAGCTACAGCCATCTACTTTCCAGTGAATAGGTCCAGTCAGAATCTATAACCAGATATAACTTGGTGAATAGATCGCCTAACGCCTTCAATGCAATGGAAAGTACTGCCACCTACTTGCCAGAGAAGAGGCCTATTCTATATCTATAATATGTTATAGCTTGGAGAATACATCGCCGAGCGCCTTCAATCCAATGGCAAGTACAGCCATCTACTTGCCAGAGAATAGGCCTGTTCAA
>NW_016968316.1:421-624 GCF_001483705.2 Eufriesea mexicana
ATCTACTTGCCAGAGAATATTTCTATTCAAAATCTATAATCTGTTATAGCTTAGTGAATAGGTCGCCCATCGCCTTCAATCCAATGGCAAGTACACACTTCTACTAGCTAGAAAATAGGTCTATTCAAAGTGTATAGCCAGCTATAGCTTGATGAATAGAAAGAATAACGTCTTCAATCCAATGGCAGGTACAGCCATCTACT
>NW_016968317.1:0-381 GCF_001483705.2 Eufriesea mexicana
TTGCTGTTTCTATAGCACGCCAATAGAATCTACACTGCTCATTTAGGCAATAAGGATAGCTCTGCACGATAATAGTCGAAGCTGCTAATAGTATTGAACTTTCCAGGCAGATTCTATATCATTGCAATGACTATAGCACGCCAAAATAATCTTTCCTCCTTATTTATGCAAGAAAGGAAGCTCGCCACGATATCAGACGAAAATGTAAATAATAATGAATTTTCCAGCCGGATTCTGCAGCATTTCAGCGGGTATAGCACGCCAATGGAATCATTCCTCCTCATTTATGCAAGAAAGTAAGCTCACCGCGATATTAGTCAAAAATGTCAATAAAATTATATTTTGCAGACAGATTCTATAGCATTGCAATGCCTACAGCAC
>NW_016968318.1:0-529 GCF_001483705.2 Eufriesea mexicana
AATGAGGATGTAGAGGGTGTTTGAAGAAACAGTTCATGAGTTTAAGGATTATAGTGATATTTGGGAGTTGTTAAATTGGTCTGACTAAATTTGGTCTTGTAATCAATCCTTTTGATGCAATGGTAACTATTATCATGATGCTTATAAACCTCGGAATAGGGATATGGTTCGTGACAGATGCAAGAGGGGTCTATTCAAGTTAGGTCTTATGATCAATGCTTTTGATGCAATGGTAACTTTTATTATGATATTTATGCACCTTGGAATAGGGATATAGTTTGTGACTTTAAGGATTATAGTAATGTCTAACAAGTGCAAAAAGAGCCTAAGTTAGGTTTTATGATCAATCCTTTTGATGCAATGGTAACTATTATTATATTTGTGAACATTAAAATGGGGATGTAGAGGGTGTTTGAAGAAACAGTTCATGAGTTTACGGATTATAGTGATACTTGAGAGTTGTAAGATTGGTCTGACCAAATTTGGTCTTGTAATCAATCCTTTTGATGCAATGGTAACTATTATCATG
>NW_016968319.1:0-670 GCF_001483705.2 Eufriesea mexicana
TATCACACCAGGATATTAGCTGAAAATGTCTATAAAATTGTGTTTTCCTGCCCAATGATATTGCAGTGCAGTTGCTATAAGTCGCCAATAGAGTCTTTCCTCCTTATTTATGGAAGAAAGATACTTCACCACTATATTAGTTGAAAATGTCTATAAAATTGAATTTTCCACCCTGATCCTGTTGCAATGCAACGTCTACAGCACGTCAATGCAATCTTTCCTCCTTATTTAAGCAAGAAAGATACCTCACCACGATATTAGTCGAAAATGACAATAAAATTGAATTTTCCGGCCAGATTCTATAGCATTGCAATGCCTATAGCACGCCAATAGAATTTTTCCTCCTTATTTATGCAAGAAAATTAGCTCACCACGGTATAAGCCGAAAATGTAAATAAAATTGAATTCTCCGGCCAGATTCTATAGCATTGCAATGCCTATAGCACGCCAATAGAATTTTTCCTCCTTATTTATGCAAGGAAATTAGCTCACCATGGTATTAGTCGAAAATGTATATAAAATTGAATTTTCCAGCCAGATTCTGTAGCACTGCAATGGCTATAGTAGGCCAATAGAATTCTTCCCCCTCACGGATACAAGGGAGTTGCCTCACCACGATATTAGTCGAAAATAACAATAAAATTGAATTTTCTAGCCTGTTTTTATAGCA
>NW_016968320.1:0-494 GCF_001483705.2 Eufriesea mexicana
TTGGGTTAGTTTATGTCTGGATAGGTTTGGTTATGATAGGTTTGCAGGATGCCTTCGACATTTGTTCTATACGCTGCGGTTCGGTAGATATCTGCGCTCTGCATTGCTATACTAGCCTCTGCTTATCCCAGGGGAGGCCAGCCATAGTGGTGGTGGCACATTCGGTTGGGTTATGTTACGTTCGGTTAGGTAAGGCTGGGTAGGTTAGGATAGGATAGCTTTGACTTTTGTGCCATACAATTCTATTCGATGGATTTCTGCGCTATACTGTGCTCTACCACAATCTCCTTTTCTACAGGAGCTCCTGGAATTGTGGCCGTGGCTTGCTAGGACGAGTTTTGCTGCGCTTAGGCATATAAGGCTTCGTAGGTTAGGACAGGATATCTTTGGCTTTTGTGCTGTACACTGTTATTCAGCGGATATTGCGAACTGCGGTCCTCTAGTATTTTCTGCTTGCCTCTGGGGAGGCCAGCAACTGTGGTTGCAGCGCTTTA
>NW_016968321.1:0-523 GCF_001483705.2 Eufriesea mexicana
CGAACGTAACCTGACACATCATAATGCCCTGAGGACGTTATTGCTGCCCATACCAGAGCCAAGCTGGAAACATCAGACCACAGTATGGCGCAGGAATCCACCTAACATCAAGTATAGCACTAAAGTCAAAGCCACCCACTCCTAACATAACCAAACGAAATATGACCAAACGTATACTAACTCAAGCTAACGTGCCGCGACGGCTATTACTGTCCTCCCCAGAACCAGCCAGAACGCACTATTGGAGAGTAGAGCGCAGAAGTCTATAGAATCGCAGTGTGTATCTAAAAAGTCATAGACACCCACACCTAACCAAACCCAACAGAACGTAGCCAAACCTAGACTAACTCTGCCTAACGTGCGGAGAACGATATTTCTGCTTTCTCGGAGACAAACAGGGCATACTAGATTGCAGTAGAGCACAGAAAGCAGTGTTCAGCACAAAAGATAAATCTACCCTGTCCAAACATAGCCAGACCCAACTTGACCGAAAGCACACGGACACAACATAATGTGCCGATAC
>NW_016968322.1:0-489 GCF_001483705.2 Eufriesea mexicana
TCTGCTGTGCTGTGGCATATTCTGCTTGGCGCTGGGGCGGCCAGCAATCGTGGTTTTGCCATGATAGTTTGGGTTATCCTACGTTCAGTTGTGCTACGGTTGGTTTGGTTAGGATAGGCTACTATGTCTTTGGTGCTACACACTGGGATACTATGGATTTCTGAGCACTACTGTCCTCTAATATGTTCTATTCGTCTCTGGGGTGGCCAGCAATAGTGGTCGAGGTACATTAGGTTTGGACATGTTACGTTTGGTCTTGTTATGTTTCTATACGTTAGTATATGGTATGTTCGGCTATTGTCCTGTATACTGCTGTGCGGCGTATTTCTGCGCTCTACTGTGCTCTGATATTTTCCCGCTGGCTCTGGGGAGACCAGCAAAAGTGGTCTTGGCACGTTAGGTTGTGTCTCGCTACGTTCGCTAATTTTACGTTTGGTTTGGTTACGACAGGCAATGTTAGGTCAAGGTATGTTCCACCTTCGAGCTATA
>NW_016968323.1:0-593 GCF_001483705.2 Eufriesea mexicana
TTCTATAGCATTGCAATGGTTGTGGCACGCCAATACAATCTTTCCTCCTTATTTATGCAAGAATGCTTGCTCACCACGATATTAGACGAAAAAGTCAATTAAATTGATTCTTCCTGCCAGACACCGTAGCATTGCAATGGCTATAGCACGCCAATAGGATCTTTCCTCCTTATTTATGAAAGAAAGTTAGCTCACCATGATATTGGTCGAAAGTGTCACTAAAATTGATCTTTCCAGGTAGATTCTACTGCATTGAAATGGCTATAGCACTCCAGAAGGATCTATCCTCCTTACTTAGGGAAGGAAACGAGCTCACCGCGATGTTAGTAGAAAATGACAATAAAATTGAACTTTCCAGCAAGATACTAAAGCATTGCAATGCCTATAGCACGCCAAAAGAATCTTTCCTCCTTATTTATGCAAGAAAGGTAGCGCACCACAATATTATTCGAAAATGACAATAAAACTTTCCGGCCGGATTCTATAGCATTCCAATGGTTATAGCTTGCCAATAAAATTTTTCCTCATTGTTTATGCAAGAAACTTAGCTCACCACGATATTAGCCGAAAATGTCAATAAAATTGAATTTTCC
>NW_016968324.1:0-1148 GCF_001483705.2 Eufriesea mexicana
TATGTTCTGCTTGTCTCTCGGGTGGCCAACAATAGTGGTCTCGGCACGTCAAGTTGAGTTAGGTTACATTCGGATTGCCTAGATTGGGTCATGGTATAATAGGATATTTTCAGATTTCGCGCTTTAATCTGCAATGCGGTGGATTTCTGCGCTCTACATTGCCCTAACATGCTCTGCTTTACTCTGGTGGTCCAGCAAGGTTGGTCTCCGAACGTTAGGCTGAGCTGAGTTACGTTTTGCTACGCTAGGTTATGTTATCTTCGGTAAGGATAGCTTTGACTTTCGTGCTATACACTATTATTCAGTGCATTGCTGCGCTCTACCTTGGTCTACTATATTCTCCTTGACCCTGGGGCTGTCAGCAATGGTTTACGCGGCACTTCAGGTTGAGTTACCTTACGTTTGGTCATGTGGAGATTGGTTATCTTAGGATATTGTCGTTTCGATTCTAATGCTATACACTGGTATACGACGTATTTCTACGTTCTGCTGTGCTCTAATATGCTCTGGCTTGATCTGGGGGCCAGCGGTCGTGGTCTCGGCACGTAAGTCAGTGCCATGTTACGCGTGGTTACGTTACGTTTGGTTACGTTTGGAGAAGATAGCTTCGACCTTTCTGCTGTACACGGTTGTTCGGTGAACATCTGCGCTCTACTTTTCTGTACTATATTCTGCTTTTCCCGGCGTAATCCAGAAATAGTGGTCGCGGTGAGTTATGTTGAGTTAGGCTAAGTCCTGTTTAGGTACGTTGGTACGAGTTAGGCTTGGACGGCTTTGACTACTCTTCTATACACTACGATTGTATGGATTTCTGTGCTGTACACTCCTGTAGTATGTCCTACTCGGCATTGCGGATGCCAGTAGCGGTGGTAGCGGCACGTTGGGTTGAGTTAAGTAACGCTTGGTGAAGTTACGATTGGTTAGGTTAGGGCCGGATAGCTTTGACTTTTGGCTGTACACTGCTAATCGCAGTATACCTGCGCTCTACACTTCGCCGATATGCCCGACTTAGGCCTGGGGATGCAAGCAGTAGTGGCTACGGTACGTTAGGGTGCATTAGGTTACCCTTGGCTATGATACGTTTAGTAGGGTTAGGCTAGAACAGCTTTGACGTTCGTGCTGTACACTGCTATTCGGTGGACCTATGC
>NW_016968325.1:0-407 GCF_001483705.2 Eufriesea mexicana
CAGATTCTACAGCATTGCAATGGATATAGCATGCCAAATGGATCTTTCCTCCATACCTATGCACGGAAGTTAGCTCACCACGATATTAGTCGAAAATGTAAATGAAATTGAATTTTCCTGGCAGATTCTATAGCATTGCAATGGCTGTAGGACGCGCAATGGAATCTGTCCTGCTTATTTATGCAAGAAAGTTATCTCACCACGATATTAGTCGAAAGTGTCAATAAAATTGAATTTTCCTGCCAGATTTTACAGCATTGCAATGGATTCAGCACGCTAAAATGTTCATTCCTCCTTACTTATGCAAGGAAGTTAGGTCACCAGGATATTAGTCGAAAATATCTATAAAATTGAATTTCCCAGCAAGATAGTGTAGAAATGCCACGGCTATAGCACGCCAATGGAAT
>NW_016968326.1:0-204 GCF_001483705.2 Eufriesea mexicana
GCATCTTTCCATCTTACTTACGCAAGGAAGTTAGCTCACCACGATATCAGTCGAAAATGTCAGCAAAATTGAATTTTCGATCAAGGTTCTGTAGCATTGCAATTCCTATAGCACGCCAACCGAATCCTTTCTCCTTATTTAAGCAAGAAAGTTATCTTACCGCGATATTAGTGGTAAATGTCAATAAAATTGAATTTTCCAGCC
>NW_016968326.1:355-563 GCF_001483705.2 Eufriesea mexicana
TACAGCACGCCATCAGAATGTTTCCGCCTTATTTATGCAAGAAAGATAGCTCACCACAATATTAGTCGAAAATGAAAATAAAATTGAGTTTTTCTGCTTGATTCTAAAGCATTCCAATGGCTACAGCTCGCCAATAGTATCTATCTTCCTTATTTCTGCAAGAAAGTTAACTCTCCGCGATATTAGTCGAATATGTCAATAAAATTGA
>NW_016968326.1:783-1045 GCF_001483705.2 Eufriesea mexicana
CTCACCACGATATTAGTCGGAAATGTCAATAAAATTGAATTTTCCGGGCAGATTCTATAGCTATGCAATGCCTATAGCACGCCAATAGAACATTCCCCCCTTATTCATGAAAGAAAGTTAACTCACAGCGATATTAGCCGTAAATGTCAATAAAATTGGATTTTTCAGCCGGACTCTACAGCATTGCAGTGGATATAGTACGCCAAAAGTATCTTTCCCCCTTACTTATGCATGGAAGTTAGGTCACCATGATATTAGTTGA
>NW_016968327.1:0-284 GCF_001483705.2 Eufriesea mexicana
CAAACGGATCATAGCCTGACCCTACCTAACGTGGGGAGACCTATATTTTTGCCCAGCCCAGAGACAAGCTGGCCATACTAGATCGTACTAGAGCGCAAAACTCCTCCGAATAGCTGTGTGCAGCACATAGTTGAAGCTATCCTGGCCATACTAAGCCTGACCCAACTTAACCGGGAGTAACCTGACTCAACATAACGTGCCGAGGGTACCCTTGCTGGCCATCACAGAGCCAAGCGGACCATGTTAAAGCCCAGTAGAGCGCAGAAATCGAACGAGTTGCACTG
>NW_016968328.1:0-573 GCF_001483705.2 Eufriesea mexicana
TGTGACCTACTGTGCCCTCCTGTATTCTGCTTGGCTCTGGGGAGTTCGGCAGCAGTGGCCGCGTCACGCTCTGTTGAGTTACGCTTCGCTAGCTTAGGTGAGGTTTGGTCAGGTAGTGTTAGGATATCTTAGACTCTTGTGATTTTCGCAGCAATGCGGAGTATTTGTGCGAGCTGCTGTGCTCTTGTCGAATATACTTGTCTCTGTGGCTGACAGTAATGGTTGCCTCGTATGGCAGGCTGGGTTAGGCTACGTTTGGATGTGTTACGTTGGACGATCCTTTGTCTTCTGTGCATTACACTGCTGTTCCTTGAGACTCTGTAATCTACTGCGCCCTACTGCATTCTGCTTGGTTATTGGGCGGCCAGGAGCTGCGGTCGCGGCACGTCATACTGAGGTATGCTACGTTCGGTTAATTTAGGTTAGGACATGTTGGGTTAGGATATCTGCTGCCCTTGAGCTATTCACTGCTATTCGGTGGATTTCTGCACTCTATTGTGACCTATTGTGCTCTGCCTGTCTCTGTGTATGCCAGCAATATTGGTCTCGTCTCGTTATGTTGAGTTACACTAG
>NW_016968329.1:0-268 GCF_001483705.2 Eufriesea mexicana
TAAGGAGAAAAGATGCTATTGGCGTGCTATAGCAATTGCAATGCTATATAATCTGCCTCGAAAGCTCAATTTTATTGACAATTTGGACTAATATCGTGGTGAGCTAACTTTCTTGCATAAATAAGGCGGAAAGGTTCTATTGGCGTGCTATGGCAACTGCAATGCCATAGAATCTGCTGGAAAAGTCAATTTTATTGACTATTTCGACTAATATCGTAGTGAGCCAGCTTTCTTGCATACGTGAGGAGGAAAGATTCTATTGGCGTGC
>NW_016968330.1:0-549 GCF_001483705.2 Eufriesea mexicana
TAGTAGAAAATGTCAATAAAATTGAATTTTCGAGGCAAATTCTATACCATTGCAATGGCAATTCCACGCGAACAGAATCTTTCCTACATATTTACGCAAGAAAGTCGGCTCATAATGATATTAGTGGAAAATGCCAATAAAATTGAATTTTCCAGACAGTTTCTATAAGACAGTTTCTATAGGATTGCAGCGGCCATAGCACGCCAATAGTATCTTTCCTCCATATTTAGGCATGAAAGTTATGGCACCGCGATACTAGTCGAAAATGTCAATAAAATTAAATTTTTCAGCCTGATTGTATTGCATTGCAATGTCTATAGCGCGCCAATAGAATCTCTCCTCCTTATTTATGCAAGAAGTTTACCACACCACGATATTAGTCGAAATTGTCAATAAAATTGAATTTTCGATGCAGGTTCTATAGCATTGCAATATCTATATCACGCCAATAGTATCTTTCCCCCTTATTTATAAAAGAAAGTTACTTCACCACGATATTAGTGGAAAATGTCAATGAAACTGAGTTTACGAGCCAGATGCTATAGCATT
>NW_016968331.1:0-260 GCF_001483705.2 Eufriesea mexicana
CGTTAGGCGACCTATTCTCCAAGCAATGACAGATTACAGATTTTGAATAGACCTATCCTCTGGTAAGTAGATGGCTGTACTTGCCGTTGGATTGAAGGCGTTAGGCGTTGTATACACCAGGATATAACAGATTATAGATTTTGAATAGACCTATTCCCAGGCATGTAGGTGGCAGTAGTTGAGATTGTATTGAAGGTGTTAGGCGATCTATTCACCAAGCTATAACAGATTATAGATTTTGAATAAACTTATACCCTGGC
>NW_016968332.1:0-651 GCF_001483705.2 Eufriesea mexicana
GGGTGTATGTATAGACGGGTGGATGTATGGAGGGATGGATGTATGGATGGATGGACGTATGGACGGCTGGTTGTGTGGATGAATGAATGTATGTTTGGATAGAGGTATGCGTCGACGTATTTACGTATGTATGGATGTATGTATGCATATATGTGTGGATGTTTGGATCGATGGGTGTATTGATGGATGGAAGTACGGATGGTAGGATTTATGGATGTATGGATGTGCGGATATATGGATATCAGGATGGATGGGTGTATGGATGGATGGATGTATGTATGTGTGTATGTATGAATGCTTGGAAGTATGGAAGTATGGATGTATGTAGGTATGGATGTATGGATGAATGGATGTACGAATGAATGTATGTTCGGATGTATGGATGTATGGATGCGTGGCTGGATCAATGGAGAGGTGGCTGGTCGGAAGTGTGGAGTGGATGGGTGGATGAAGGGATACATGGACGAATGGATGGGTGCACGGATGGATAGGTGTATGGTTGGATGTATGTGTCGATGGATGGATATATGGATGGATGTATGTATTGATGTAGAGATGCATGGATGCATGTATGTGTGCATTAGTGGATGCCCCTATGTACGAATGTATGGATGTACGGATGTATGGATGTATGGATGTACGTATGGATGT
>NW_016968333.1:0-4659 GCF_001483705.2 Eufriesea mexicana
ACTATAGTAGAGCAATGCAGGTCGCAGGAATCCAACGCATATCAGTGCATGGCACAAAAGTTTTGGATATCCTGACCTAACTTGGCCTAACCTAACCCTTCCGAACGTAATGTAACACAAAGTAACGTGCCGAGACCAATGTTGCTGGCTTCCCAGCGATATTCAGAACATGTTAGATCGCAATATAGCGCTGAAAACCTACGAATAGCAGTGCATAGCACAAAAGTAAGAGTAGCGTATCCTAACCTAGCCACGCGCAACACATCTAAACGATTGCCAAACTCAACCTAACATGACCAGACCAACATTGCTGGCCACCACAGATACAAGCAGTATGTACTGGAGCAACGTACTGCGCAGAAATCCACCGCTTTTCAGTGAATAGCACAAGAGTCGAAGATATCCTTGCATAATGTGACTTAATCTAACCTAACAAAGCGCTCCAGAACCCAACATGACGTGCCGCGACCATTGCATCTGGCTGCCCCAGGGCAAAGCAGATTATGGTAGAACACAGTAGATCACAAACATCCGCCGATAGGCAGTGTATAGCACGAAGGTCGTGGCAGCACATCCTACATAGTCAAACTTGGCATTCCCAAACGTACCCTAGCTCAACCTAACAAGACGAGACCACTCTTGATGACCTCCACAGGGACAAGCAGAGCGTAGTAGCGGAGCGCTGATCACAGAAATACTTCGATAAACGCTGTATATCACGAAAGCAGGATCTACATTGACCAAATGTAGCCCAGTCTAGCAAACCGATCGTAACATAACTCAGCATAAAGTGCCACGTCAGCTATTGCTCGCCTCCCAAGAGTCGAGCAGAGTATAGTAGAGCACAGTTGTTCACAGAAGTCCAACTGATAACAGTGTATAGCCCGAAAGTCGAAGCTACCCTAAGCAAGCATAACCTAACCTAACATAACCAAACGTAACGTAACTCATCCTGACGTGCCACGAGCACTGTTTCTAGCCTCCTCAGGGTCGAGCACAGTGGAGTAGTGAAACGTAGAGCGCAGAAATTCAGCAAATATTAATGTATAGTACAAAGGTCGAAGAAATCCTAACCGAACCTTCCGAACCAAACCTAACGAAACGTAACATAACTCAGCCTAACGTTCCGAGACCACTATTGCTGGCCACCCCAGAACCAAGCAGACCATATTATAGCACATGAGAGCGCGAAAACCCACCGAATAGCGGTGTATAGCACGAAAGTCAAAGATAAACAGACCGAGGTTGACATAACCAAATCTAACAAATGTAACGTAACCCAGACTGACGAGACGAGACCACTGTTGCTGGCCACCCCAGTGCCAAGAAGAATGTATTACAGCACAGCAAATCACGATACCCAACGATATACGGTGTATAGCACGATTTCCAAAGACATACTAACCTAATACACTCTAACCTGACCAAACGAATCTTAAAATGCCTCGAACTAACGTGCCAGGGCCACAATTGCTCGCCTTCCCAGAGTCGAGCAGAGCATATTAGAATAATGTAGAGCGCAAAAATCCAGCGAATAGTAGTGTATAGCTCAAAAGTCGTAGGTATCATATCTTAACCAGACCTAACCTAACATAACCAAACGTAGCATAACTGCTCGTAAAGCCGCGGCCACTGCTGCTGGCATCCCCAGGTCCAAGCAGCATATAGTTGAGCAACTTTGTGCTCAGACATCCACCGGACAGCCGTGCATAGCAGAGAAGTCAAAGAAATACTAACCATGCTAGCCCAACCTACCATAACGCCACGCAATGTAACTAAACCGATCGTGCCGAGACCACTATTACTTGCCACCACAGAACCGTACAGGACATATTAAAGCGTAGTAGAGTGGAGAAATCAACCGAATAGCGGTGAATGGCTCAAAGGTCTATGCTACTCTATCCTAACGAAACCAAAATTGTCATGTACGAACATGGCCTAACTAAACCTAATACGCCCAGACAACTATTGGTGGCCTCACCAGAGCCAAGCCTAAAATATTAGAACGCAGTAGAGCGCAGAATTCGGAGGGCAGCAGCTTATAGCACAGATATGTAAGCTATCATATCCTAACCTCACCAAACGAAACATAACCAAACGTGGTATAGCTCAATCTAACGTGCCGAGACCACTGTTGCAGGCGACCACATAGGCAAGCAGAAAATACTAGAGGACAGCAGAGCGCAGAAATACTCCGCATTGCATTGAATAGCACAAAGGTAAGACATATCCTGACATACCCTGAGCTAAACTAACTTAACCAAACGTACAGCAACTCAACACAACATGAAGAGGCCAACATTGATGGCCTCCCCAGAGCCAGGCAGATCTCATTAGAGCACATTATACCGCCGAGATACCCCAAACAGCAGTCACTAGCGCAGAATTCACAGAAGCTTCTCCTAACCTAACCAAACCTAACATAACCAAACGTGATCTAACACAACCTAACGTAAAGAGTGTTCTATCGCAGACCTCCACAGAGACAAGAAGAGTATACTGGAGCAGAGTACCGCACGGAAACCCACCGCATTACTGTGACCAGCACAAGACTCTAGTATACCCTATCCTTACCTCACCAAACGTAACATGACCGAATGTAGCATAGCTCAACCTAACGTGACGGGAACACTGTTGCTCGCAACCCCAGAGTCGATAAGAGTATAGTAGAGCATTGTAGAGCGCAGGAATCCACCGAATAGCAGTCAACAGGAATCCACCGAATAGCAGCCTACAGCACAAAAGTCAAAGAAATCCTTACCGAACCTTCCTAACCTAACCTAACGAAACGCAACCTAACACAAACTAACGTGCGGACACCACTATTACTGGTCGCCCCAGAGCCAAGCAGGGAATATTAGAGCACATAAGAGCGCATAAACCAACGGAATAGCAGTGTACAGCACACATTTCCAAACTACCCTGTCCTAACATCACCAAACGTATCATAACCAAACGTGGCTTAGCTCAACCTAACGTGCCAAGGCCACTATTGCTGACATCCACAGAGAGAAGCAGAATCTACAAGGGAACAGCAGCGCGCAGAAGTAGGCCGCATATCTGTGAATAGCGCAAAGGCCGTAGATATCCTCAACTAACCCGACATAACGTAACCTAACCGAAATTAGCATAACTCAACATGACGTGCAGCGGCCACTGCTCCTAGCCTCCCCAGATCCAAGCAGAATGCAGTAGAGCACAGTAGATCAGAAAAACCTAAGGAATAGCAGTGTGAAGCACGAAGGTCTAAGTGGCCTATCCCAACCTAGCTGAGCGTAACATAACCATACGTAACGTAACTAAACCTAACATGACCAGGCAGCTATTGCTGACCTACACAGAAGCAAGTAAAGTGCGCTAGAGCACTGCAGATCGCAAATATCGCCCGCACTGAGGTTAATAGCACAAAATGGAATATATACTAACATAACCTGACCCAGCCAAACCTAACGGAACGTAGCGTAACTCAACGGAGCGTGCTGCAAACGCTGCGGGCGGACAACACAGAGCCATGCAGAATACAGTAGAGCACCGCCAATCACAAGAACCCGCCGTACAATAGTGTGTAGCTCGAAAGTCGGCGCCACCGTAACCAAACATAACATAACATAACATAATCAAACGCAGCCTAAGCCAACATAACGTGCCGCGGCTGTTGCTGGCCTCTCCAGGGCAAAGCAGGGTATAGTAGAGCAGAGCCGAGTGCGGAAATCCTCCGAATAGCAGTGCACAGCACGAAAGTCACTGATAACCTGACCGAGCTTGACATAACTTATCTTAACCAAACGTAACATAACCCTACCTAACGAGTCGCGACCGCTATTGATCGCGTCCCCAGAGTCGAGCGGAGTATAGTAAAGCAATGTAGAGCGCAGAAATCTGGCGAGTAGCTGTGTATAGCACAAAAGTCGAAGATGCCCTAACATAACGTGTCCTACCCTAACCTAACCGAACGAAGAATAGCTAAACGTAACGAGCCGCGACAACTGCTGCTGGCTTTCCCTGTGCTAAGTAGAATGTAGTTGAGCACAGCACATCACAGGAATCCACCTTAAGACAGTGTATAGCACGAAGGTCAAAGGTATCCCTACCAAATATAACCTAACCTAACCTAACCGAACGCTACCCAACTCAACCTGACGTGCCACGGCCACTGTTGCTCGCCGACCCAGAGCAGGGCAGAATATAGTAGAGCACAGTAGAGCGCAGAAATCCACCGAACACCAGTGTACAGTACGAAAGTCGAAGCTATACTACCATAACCTAACCAAACGTAACGTAACCAAGCGTAAAATAGGTAAAAACCGACGTGCCGAGACCACTATTGTTGGCATCCACAGAGCAAAGCAGAGCAGATTAGAGGAGAGGGGGGCACCGACATTCATATAATCGTAGTGCATAACGGAAAAGTCAAAGCGATCCGTACCCTACACAATCAAAGGTAACCTAACTGAACGTAGACCAACTCAACATAACGTGAGTCAACCACTGTTACTGGCCTCTCCAGGGACAAGCAGAAAGTGGTAGAGCGCAGCAGAGCGCAGTATCCAACCGAGCAGCTGTGTATAGTGCAAAAGTCAAGGCTGTCGTAACCTGAATTAGCGTAACCTGTCCTAACCGAACGTAAAATAGCTCAAGCTAACGGGACGTGACGTCTAT
>NW_016968334.1:0-657 GCF_001483705.2 Eufriesea mexicana
GCCCGGTAGAAGAGTAGAAGATAACGAATCCTAAACTATAACTACTCTAACATAACCGAACGTTACATATCCCAACCTAACGTGCTGAGAACACCGTTGCTGGCCTCCCAAGGGACCGGCAGAACGTATCATATGAGAGTGGAGCGTAGAAATCCATAGAATATCGTTCTACGCCACAAAGGTCAAAGATACCCATTTTTCACTTGGGGGAAATCTTCCAAAGGTACACGGGACATTACGGGTGGGGGCGGGGCTATGTGTGATTTTTACCCACTAAAACCCCCACGATGGCCAGCCCTTCGCATTTCGGTGCGCCCTGGACTTCGCGGCGACGCAATTGCCAGGGCGCCCCCGCGAGACAACCGCATATCCCTCCCGGCGCGAAGGGAAATCTCACCCGAAACGATCATGTCCATCCGCGCGAGACGGGTCGATTACAGGCACACACAACACGCATAATACCACCGCACCGAAACGCACACATGCCCTGCGGACGCCGCACGACTATCACGCGATGCCGCGCACCCGGAACACAATCTCTCGAACAGACGGACCCCCACACGTCAGATAGCGGTCACCCTGACCTAGGCTACTACGGGAGAGAGAGACGGTCTCCCCGGCCGTATGTACAACAATTGTTTCGTAAGCTTCTCGGCG
>NW_016968335.1:0-527 GCF_001483705.2 Eufriesea mexicana
ATATACTGGTCTCTGGTGGATTTCTATCCTCTAGTGTGCTCTACTATGTTTTGTTTGTCTCTGGGCAGGGCAGCAATAGTGGTCTCGTCACCTTATGTTGTGATGTGCTATGATTGGCTGTTTTACGTTAGGTCAGGTATGTTTTGGGTGTCTTTGCGTTTATGACGATACACTGCAATGCGGTGGATTCTTGCGCTCTACTGTGATATAGTATATTCTTCTTGGCTCTACGGAGACCAGCAGTAGTGGCCTCGGCACGTTAGGTTGAGCTATGCCGCGTTTGGCTGGGCTACGTTGATTTGGGATAGGTCGGGACAGTTTCGACTTTTCTGATTTACACTGCGGTTCCACGGATTTCAATGTTCTACTCTACACTAATACGTCCTACTCGGACATGCGTAGTCCAGCAGTTGTGGTCGCGGCACGGAATGTTCGGCAATGTTACGGTTGTTTGGGTTAGTATAGGTTATCTTCGAAGCTTCTGCTGTACATTGCTGCTCTATGGATTTCTGCGCTGTTCTCTCCTC
>NW_016968336.1:0-1117 GCF_001483705.2 Eufriesea mexicana
TTTTATGCATGAGACCACGTTAGTAATTCTAGTATTGAAATGAACAAAACTCCTAGTACAAAGATTATGTTGTATCATTTATTCAATTATATTGTCAATACAAATCTCAATCTGTAATATTCATTGCGTACTTCTTGCGGAGTTTACTTCCCTTGAAACGAATCTGCAAACAAAATTGCTCTATTACTCTTAGATGTCGAAGAACATTAGTTTCTCAAAAAACGTGTAACTCATAAGGGAGATCCTTCCCCTACTCACTTTCCATATGTTGTATTCATTGCTGTTACAGAACTTTTATTCTGTAGATAAGTTTCAAAACATACAGCCTCCATCCACAATTTCTTTTCCATTTCAGTCGTACAGGAATGCTCGTGTTTCATTCAGTAATGTTCGATTAAGCCTTTCCATTCAGTTGATTGTATACAGTGTCGTATATTCTAGTATAATTACTTTCTGTCTTCAACAATTCTTGAATTTTCGACTGGTAAGCCCTCCTGCTTCCATTATCGCATCTAAATCTGTATGTTATTCCACTTTGCTCCTACTGCTGTAACATACTTATACAATTTTTGTCATGCATCAGTATTTGATTGCATAAGATAAATCCTCACAAAATTAGTAAAATCTAAGACTATCATCACATACCTATTTCTGTTCCATGTTTCCAGTTCCATCGGCCCACTCATATATCAGAATGATTTTTTCCAAATAATTGGACTTCTTACATGTCCCACATGGAGAATATACATCTTAAACCACGTCTTTTCTTCTTAATCCTAGAAATTTTATCGATTTTTATTCTAATTTGCCACAGCTGTAACATTTAATTTCTTTGTTACCTTTGTTGTTTTTCGAACATACATATGCAAGATGTCTAATGGAATTATACTTGAAACATTTCTTCTCTTGAGGTTTGAAGGCTACAGACCTGCTTTTCCCCTTGCTTCCTTTGCAATCAGTTCAGTTTTGAGATTATCTATTCCCTTTTCTTCTTTCTGCGTTAGCTTCCAAGCATTTGCAAATACACGTTCAAAAAACATACATAAGGTTTTACTTATAAGCATTCTTTTTTCTATCTTACTGAACAATGCATGTAATTTGAAAACTTACCGGTCTG
>NW_016968337.1:0-460 GCF_001483705.2 Eufriesea mexicana
GGCTGGAAAATACAATTTTATTTAAATTTTCGACTAATATCGTGGTGACCTAGCTTTCTTGGGCATATAAGAAGGAAAGATTCTACTGGAATGCTGTAGCTATTGCAATGCTTTGGAATCTGGCTGGAAAATTCAATTTTATTGACATTTTCGACTAATATCGTGGTGACCTATCTTTCTTGGGTATATGAGGAGGAAAGATTCTACTGGATTGCTGTAGCTATTGCAATGCTATAGAATCTGGCTGGAAAATACAATTTTATTGACATTTTCGACTAATATCGTGGTGAGCAAAACCACTTGTGTAAATAAGGGGGAAAGATACGATAGTCATGCTATAGCCATTGCAATTCTATAGATTCTGCGTGCAAAATTCGATTTTATTGTCATTATCGACTTATATCGTGGTGAGCTAACATTCTTGCATAAATAAGGAAGAAATATCATATTGGCGCGCTAT
>NW_016968338.1:0-309 GCF_001483705.2 Eufriesea mexicana
TATGTCAATTGTTCATATCTCCAGCTACACCAGATCTGTCCTTTGTCATCCTAGAGTAGCTATTGAATTTACATAATCACTGAAGTGATGATTCTAACAGCTACATTGCTGTAATGGAGGAAGTATCTACTACTGTACTGGGAATGGTAAACATCTCTAGCCATAACTGATGTGTGAATAGATTATTCTGGATCTGATGTGGAATATAAGTTATCACATCACAGATTTATCCACGCCTGGAGTGCTGTCAATACTGCCGTGCTCAGTGCCGCTATGGCATTTGTTAGTATCTCGAGTTATAATGGATCC
>NW_016968339.1:0-1291 GCF_001483705.2 Eufriesea mexicana
TAATATAGCACAGTAGAGCGCAGAAATTCATCGTATAGCAGTGTATAGCAAAAAAGTCTAAGGTATCCTCTCCTAACCGAACCAAGCGTAATATAGCCAAACGCAACCTAACTCAGTCTAAAGTGCCGAGAGCACTACTGCTGGCTTCCCCATTGCCAACCTGAATATACTAGAGCACAGTAGATACCAATAATCCACCAAAAAACAGTGTAAAATGCGAAAGCCAAAGCTATCCAAGCCTAGCCCATACTAACGCAACCCAACCAGACGTTGCTTAACCAAACCTAACTTGCCGAGACCACAATTACTGGCCGCCTCATAGTCGAGCAGATTGTAGTAGCGCAATGTAGAGCGCAGAAATCTACCGAATATCAGCGTATAGCACAAAAGTCAAAGGTATCCTATCCTAACCTAACAAACGTATTGCAACCAAACGCAACGTAACAGGCCTAACGTGCCTAGAATAATATTGCCGCTCTCATCAGGGTCATGCAGAAGATATTAGAGGAGAGTAGAGCGCAGAAATCCACCGAATAGCAGTGTACAGCGCGAAAGTCGCAGCTATCCCAGCCTAACACAGCCAAACATAATACAGCCAAGCGTAACCAAACTCAACCTAACGTGCCCTGACATATATTGCTGCCTTCCTGAGGGACGAGCAGAACTCGTTAGAGGAAAGTAGAACGCAGAAGTTCATGGAATCGCTGTGCATAGCGCAATAGTCGAAGCCACACAACCCCAACATAGCCAAACTTAACATAGCCGAATGTAGCTCAAGTAAAACTAACGTGCCGTGACGACAATTTCTTTTCTCCAGAGAGCCAAGTAGAATACGCTAGAGCAGAGTATAGCGCAGTAATCCACCTCATACCAATGTCTGTCACGAAAGTCATAGATATCCTGACCTAACCAGTCCTAAACTAAAATAACCTATCCTATCCTAACCTAACATAGCCTAACCTAACCTAATGTAACCAAACGAAACGTAACTCAAACTAACAGACCGAGAGCACTATTGACGGCATCTCAAGCGCTGGGCAGAGCATATTATGGGAGAGTAGAGCACAGAGGTCCATAGAATTGTAGTGTATTGCACGAAAATCAAAGATATCCTAACCTAACCCAAACAATCCAAATCTAAACAAAGGTAACGCGACACAAGCTACCGCTCCGCAGCAACTGTTTCTGTCACACTCAGACCAAAGCTGTGAGTATTAGATCGCAGTACAGCATAGAAATTCACCGAATTGGAGTTTATAGCACAAAAGTAAAAGCTATCCTGTCCTAACAT
>NW_016968340.1:0-1680 GCF_001483705.2 Eufriesea mexicana
AGAAAGCCACCAAAATGCAGCGTATAGCACAAAAGTCGATGGTATTCTAACCTAACCTGACCTGACATAATCTAACCAAACTTGGAATAACCAAACCTATCGTTCAGTGGCCTCTACTGCAGCCCTCCTCAGCACCAAGCAGCACAGGTTAGAGAACAGTAGAGCGCAGATATCTACGAATAGACGCGCATATCACAAAATTAGTGCCATCCTAACCGAACGTAAACTATCATAATGTAACGAAAAGTAACATAGCTCAATTTGTCGTACCTCAACCGCTATTGGTCGCCTTCCCATAGTCGATCAGCGTGCAGTAGAGCAACCTAGAAGGCAGATATCCAACGAATATCGGTGTGCATCGTAAAATTCAAATCTATACTATCCTAACCTATCAAAGCGTAACGTAAGCAGGCGTAACGAAACCCATACTGAAGTTCAAAGACCGCTATAGCTGACTTCACGTGAGCTAAGCAGAGTATAGCAGAGCAGTGAAGAGCGTTGGAATCGTCCGATTAGCAGTGTACAGCACAAAAGTCAAAGCTATCCTATCGAAACTTAAAGTATCCTAACGCAACCAAAGGTAACCTAACTCAACCGTACGTGCCACTACCACCTTTGCTGGCCTCCCCAGAGACAAACGGATGCTAGTGCACCAATGCAGAACGCAGATATCAGCCGAAAAGCAGTTAATAACGTAGAAGTTAAAGCAATGTTGAGCAAACTTACCCTAACCTAACACAACCAAACGTAACCTGTCTCCACCAAACGTACCGAGGCCACCATTGCTGGCCTCACCAGTGCAACGCAGGGTATAATAGAGGGGAGTAGAGCGCAGAAGTCCATATAGCCGCAGCGTATAGCAGAAAAGTCGAAGTTTTCTAAACAAAGCCAAAGCTAACATAACATAACCAAACATATCCCACCTCATCCTGTCGTGCCGAGACCACTATTACTGGCTTCAGCAGAGCGAAGCAGAGCATACCAGAGCACAGTAGCGCTTAGAAATCCACCGAATTGCATCGTTTGCGAAGTAAGTCGTATCTATCCAAGCCTAACGCAATATAACGTAACGCAACCAAACGTAACCTAACTAAACCTAACGGGCCGAGACAACTATTACTGGCCACCTCAGAGTCGAGCAGAGTATAGTAGAAAAACGTAGAGCCCAAAATCCACCGAATAGCGTTGTAAAGCACAAAAGTCAAAGACATACTATACCAACCAAACCTGACCTGACCTAACAGAACGTAGAATAACTAAACTTAACGTGCCGAGACCACTATTGGTGGCATCCCCAGAGCGAAGCAGGACATATTAGAGCACAGTAGAGCGCAGATACTCACCGAATAATAGAGCATAACACAACAGTCAAAGCCGCCGTAACCAAACGCAAACTAACAAAACCAAACCAAGCGTAACATAACGTATCGTGCCTAGCCCACTATTGCTGACCTCCCACAGCCAAGCAGAAAACACCAGAGCACAGTAGAGCGCAGAAGTCCGCCACATTGAAGCGTAAGGCCGGAAAATGGAATGCATCCAGACATAACCGGACCTAACCAAACACAACCAAACGTAGCCCATCCAAACCAAACGTGCCTGGCGCACTACTGCTGACCTCACAATCTCCATACAGGGCATACTAGGGAAGAGTGGAACACAGAGGTCCGCAGAACGGCA
>NW_016968341.1:0-1081 GCF_001483705.2 Eufriesea mexicana
AGAGCTAGAGCCATTGCAACGCAATAGAATCTGGCAAGAAAATTCAATTTTATTGACATTTTTTACTAATATCGTGGAGACCTAACTTGCTTGCATAAATACGGAGGAAAGATTCTATTGGCGTGCTATAGCAATTGCAATGCTGTGGAATCTGCCTGGAAAGTTCAATTTTATTGACAGTTTCGACTAGTATCGTGGTGGGATAACTTTCTTGTATAAACAAGGTGGAAAGGTTATATTGGCAAGCTATAACCATTGCAATGCTATAGAATCTGGCCGGAAAATTCAATTTTGTTGACATTTTCGTCTAATATTGTGGTGACCTGCCTTTTTTGCATAAGTAAGCGGGAAAGATACTACTGGCGTGCAATAGCGATTGCAATGATATGGAATGTGCCTGGCAGATTCAATTTTATTGACATTTTCGTCAAATATCGTGGTGAGCTAACGTTCTTGGATAAACAAGGCGGAAAGATTATATTGGCAAGCTATGACCATTGCAATGCTATAGAATCTGGCCGGAAAATTCAATTTTATAGACATTTTCGAATAATATTATGGTGCGGTTCCATTCTTCCATAAATAAGGAGGAAAGATTTTATTGGCGTGCTATTGCCATTGCAATGATATAGAATTTGGATGGAAAATTCAATTTTATTGACATTTTCGTCTAATATCGTGGTTTGCTAGCTTTCTTGCATAAAAAAGCGGAAATATTATATTGGCAAGCTATAACCATTGCAATGCTATTGAATCTGGCCGGAAAATTCAATTTTATTGACATTTTCGTATAATATAGTGGCGTGCTATAACCACTGCAATGATGTGGAATGTGCCTCGCAGATTGAATTTTATTGACATTTTCGACTAATATCGAGATGAGCTAACTTTGTTGCATAAATAAGAAGGCAAGATTCTTTTGGCGTGCTATAACCATTGCAATGACATAGAATGTGCCTGGCAGATTCAATTATATAGGCATTTTCGACTAAATTTTCGACTAATTCCGTGGTGAGCCATCTTCCTTGCACACCTAAGGAGGAAAAATCCTTTTGGAGTACTATAGCCACCGCAATGCAGA
>NW_016968342.1:0-507 GCF_001483705.2 Eufriesea mexicana
AATCCAGCGGCAACTGTATTGAGATGGTGGCTGTACTCTGTACCGTTTCATCAATTGTTAATGACACGAGCGACGTTTGTCCAGTTCTACGTCATTCTAGAACTGCAATAGCTTATATATCAGCACTGAACGGACTATTCCAACGGCTGCAGTGATCTATTAGTGGATGTAACATCTGCCGTACTGGAAATTGTAAATATCTCCATCAACAACTGATGTATACATTGGTTACTCTGGAACAACTGCAGGATTCAATTCATCATTGAAAACAATATTCCAGCGGCTCCAGTACTGTGATGAATGCTTTGGTCAACACTTTTATGTCAATTGGTAATGTCTCGAGTTATAAGGGATCTGTTCTTTGTCATTCTAGATTTGGCGTAGTATCTACATAATCATGGATGGTAAAATGAACGGCTACAGTGCTCTGTTGATGGATGTACGGAGTATCGTAATGTCAACTGTAAATGGCTGTAGCCATAAGCGTACTATGCATTGATTATTCTA
>NW_016968343.1:0-280 GCF_001483705.2 Eufriesea mexicana
ATTGAGGTAATAGCATCTGCTTGTCGATGGGGAGGGCAGCAATTGTGGTCGCGGCGCGTTCCGTTTTGTAAGGATACGTTTGTTTACGGTAGGTTAGGCTAAGTTTGGTAAGAATGGTTCTGACTTCTGTGCTATACACTGCTATTGGGAGGATTTCTGCGCTCTGCTGTGCTCTAGTACATTCTGCTTGGCTATGGGGAGACCAGGAGTGTTGGTCTTGGCACGTTAGTCTGAGATACGTTGCGTTTGGTTATGCTACGTTTGGTTAGGTTTGGACATG
>NW_016968344.1:0-583 GCF_001483705.2 Eufriesea mexicana
AATTGCATCATACTAGATAACTGTTTAAAAAAATCATAGGATACAACATAAATATAAAAAATAGCAATGGAAAGTTAATCAAGATACTAATTAGTAATTAGTAATTGCAAATAATCATGTGTTCATCAGAAGAGTCTGAAGTTGACACAATTTTGGGATGAGTCTACGCTCTTGCATCTGTTTGTTGCATCTGTTTGTTGCGTCTGTCTCACTTTGTCTCGTTGTTTCGTTCGCATTCTTTGTCACATGGTGTTCTATGACCGGGCTAATAGGAAGGGATCAGTTCTACCAATAAGGGAAGGGTTTTACTCTACTTCTGCCGTGATGTTAGAATGGTTTGACTGGTGAGGATTCGGTCCAACAAGTTTCTCAGATGACTTCACAACGCACAGTACGTGCATCAGCAAAGTTGAGCGCGCCACTACGACTGAAGAGCGCGATCGCGCTGCTTGGGACTCAAACGATTAATTTGCTTCTGTATTTATCGCATGATAAATGGCCAATGTAAATGGAATTAAAGAAGAAGACTCACCTGGTAGAATCTTGCCGACCGACGCCACCACCGATGCTGCTGCTCTGGGTG
>NW_016968345.1:0-2133 GCF_001483705.2 Eufriesea mexicana
TACTAATGTGTTCTGCATGGATCAGGGGTTGCCAGCTACAGAGGTCGCGGCACGTTGGGTTGAGTTATGTTACGTTTGGTTATGTGACGATTGGTTGGGTTCGGAAGGGGTAGCATTGACTTTAGTGCTATGGTCTGCTATTAGGAGGATTCCTGCGCCACAGGAGGCTCTAATGCCTTCAGCTCGTCTCTAGACTCTGGGCAGGGGCAGCAGTTGTAGTCTCTGCAGGTTAGGACGAGATAGGTTTCGTTTGGCTACGTTACTATTGGTTAGGTTAAGAGAGGATATCTTGGACTTTAGTGCTGTATTCTGCTATTAGCTGGAAATCAGCTCCCTACAGTGCTTCAATATTTTCTGCTTGGCGCTGGGGAGGCCAGCAATAGTGGTCTCAGCACGTTACGTTGTGTCAGTCTACGATGGGTTAGGTTAGGCTTGGCATTGTTTGGTCTGGTTAGATTTAGCTGTTGTGCTGTACGCTGCTATTCGGTAAATTTCTGCGATCGACTGTGCTATAGATTGTCCTGCTTGGCTCTGGAGAGTTCAACTATAGCGCTCTCGGCACGCTAGGTTGATTCATGGTATGTTTGTTTATGTTCTGCTGCTTTGGCTTAGGTTTGGGTAGCGTTTACTTTTTTTTATATACCCTGCTGTTACTTGAATTTCAGCGTTCTACTCTCTACGAATGTGTTCTGCTTGGATCTGGGGTAGCTAGCTACAGTCGTCTCGGCGCGTTAGGTAGAGCAAGGCTACGCTTCGTTGTGTTACGGTTGGGTAGGTTAGTAGAGGATAGTTTTGACATTAGTGCTGTAGTCTGCTGTGATGTGCATCCCTGCGCCTTAGGTTGCTCTAATGCTTTCAACTTGGCTCTGAGAAGGTCAGCAATAGTGGCCTCTGCACTTTGTATTGTTTAAGGTTACGTTCGGATAGGTTGGGACAGGCTAGGTTTTGTCAGGACTGTCTGAACTTTCGTGGTGTGCACTGCTTTTCGAGGATTTCTGCGTTCTTCTGTGCTCTAGTATGTCCTGCTTGGCCCTGGGAATGGCAGCAATAGCGGTGTCGGCACGTTCGGTTTAGTTAGGCTAGGTTTGGTTATGTGCTGTATGTTTGTGTTAGGCTTGGGCAGCTTTTACTTTTCTGATATACACTCCGATTATATGAATTTCTGCGTTCTACCCTATACTAGTCTGCTCTGCTCGGCTCTGGGGTTACCAGCAATAGCGGTCGTGATACGTTAGGTTGAGTTATGGTACGTTTGGTTATGTTACGATTGGTTAGGTTATGAGAGGAGAGATTTGACTTTAGTGCTGTAGCCCGCTCTTAGGTGGATTTCTGCGCCACACAATGCTTTAATAGTTTCAGCTTGGCTCTGGGAAAACCAGCAATAGTTGTCTCCGATCGATATTTTGAGTCATGCTGCGTTAAGTTCGGTTGGGTTAGGCTAAGTTTTTTTAGGGTAGCTACAACTTCTTTGCTGTACACTGCTATTCAGTTGATTTCCGTGCTCTACCGTGCTCTAGTACGTCCTGCTTGCCTCTGGGGAGGGCAGCAATAGCGGTCTCGGCACGTTAGCTTAAGGCAGGCTACGTTTGGCTTTGTTCTATTTGTCTGGGTTAGGCTTGGGTTGCTATGACTTTCCTGATATGCACTGCAATTCTATGGATTTCTGCGCTCTACTTTCCAGTAGTGTGTTCTGCTTGTCTCTGGGATGGACAGCAATAGTGGTCGCGGCTCGTTAGATTCAGCTAGGTTACGCTCGCTTATGTTACGTATGGTTAAGTTAAGGGAGTATATCCTTGGCTTTAGTGCTTTTGTCTGCTGTTACGTGGGCACCTGCGCCCTACAGTGCGATAATATTATCAGCTTGGCTCTGGCGATGCCAGCAGCAGCTGCCTCTGCGCGTTATGTTTAGCCAGGCTACGTTTGTGTGTGCTGGGTTACGGTACGATTAGTTAGGATATCCTAACTTCTGTGCTGTACACTGCTATTCGTTTGATTTCTGCGCTATACCGTGCTCTAGGATGTCCTGCTTGGCTCTGGGGAGGGCAGCAATAGCGGTCTCGGCTAGTTAGGCTGTATCAGGTTACGTTCGGATAGGTTGGGTTTGACTAAGTTAGATTTTGATGGATTTAACTT
>NW_016968346.1:0-1121 GCF_001483705.2 Eufriesea mexicana
GGCTTTGAGAAGGACACCGATATTGGTCTCGGCAACCTATGCTGAGTTATGCTACGTTTGTTTAGGTTAGGCTGGGTCAGGCTAGTTTAGGTTATCCTTGACTTTTGTGCCTTCCGCCGTAACGCCGCTGATTTCTCTGATCTACTGTGCTCTAGTATATTCAGCTTCGCTCTGCGGAGGTCAGCAATAGCTATGTAGAGCGGTTAGGTGTAGTTTGGTTACGTTTGCATATGCTATCCTTGGTTACGTGAGTCTAGGATAGCTTCGATTTTTGAGATACACACTGGTGTTCGGTGGATTTCTGCGTATTACTGTGATCACATGTGCTGTGCTTGCCTCTGGCAAGGCCAGCATTGAGGCCAGCAATGGTTGCCTCGGCTCGTTAGGTTCATTTATACTACGTGTGGTTGCTTCAGGTTATGTCATGTAGTGATAAGGTATCTATGACATTTGTGATATTCGCTGCTATTTGGTGGACTTCTGCGCTATACTGGGCCCGAATATTCAGTGCTGGACCCTGGGGTGGCCAGCAATAGTGGTCCTGACACGTTACGTTTCGTTAGGCTACGCTTGGTTAGGTCAGGTTGTGTTATGTTTGCTTATGATGGCTTAGACTTTTGTGCTATACAATGCTACTCGTTGGTTTTCTGCGCTCTACTGTGCCCTAGTATGTCCTGCTTGTCTCTGGAGGCCAGTAATAATGGTCTCGGCACGTAATGTTAAGTTAATGTTGGTTTGATTATATAACGTCTGGAAGGATTAGGATGGGGTAGTTTCGACTTTTGCGCTGTACACTGTTATTCGGTGGACTTTGGCGCTCTACATTGATCTGCTATGCTCTGCTCGACTCTGGGGAGGCCAGCTATAGCGGCCGTGGCACGCATGGCTGGGTTATGTTGCGTCCTACTGGGTTAGGTTAGGAAACGTTTGGCTGTGATGTCATCGACTTTTGTGCTATACACTGCTATTCGTTGAATATCTGCACCCCACCGTGCAATGGTATATTCTGCTTGGCCATGGGGATTCCGGCAGTGTTGTTCTTGGCTCGTTAATCTGAGTCAGGTTGGGCTTGTTTGTGTTACGCTTGGTTACGTTAGGCTAGGATAGCTGTGACTTTTGTG
>NW_016968347.1:0-1136 GCF_001483705.2 Eufriesea mexicana
TCAAAAAATGGAGATGGCCTAGACACACAAGAAGGAATGAAATTAATTTAGTGGTTCAAATGAGAGCAGTGAGAAGAGGAAACGCATATTATGTCGAGTAAAGAAACAAGAAAGGGGTAGCTAGTGTATGAACAAAGAAGGATGTGAGGCAACGACATGCAAATATAAGGATCATTGAAGAGATGGAGAATGAGCACTTGGTAATACTTATAAAAATAGAAAATAAATGGAATATAAAGTGTAAATGTTGCATTAAGGCACAAATGTGTAGAAATATCTATAGGAACTTGGAAACTATAAAAGCAGCAATTATAATGGTGCTGTGGCACATCATGGACTTCAGCGGACCAATAAAGCCAATGTCGAAAGGAGGTAAAAGGTACGTCTTATCTGCTGATGATTATTCGACAAAAGAACCAATTGGTTAACTGATTTACAAATGACAAAAGATTTAATATGAAATATTATTGACGAAGGATTTTTTTTTATTATAGGAGACTTACAAACATGAGTAATATTTATATACGAGTACCACCCACTATGGGCAAAGTAAGTATTAGTTAATACTATTTCAATAGATTGTGTATCTGTTTTTTAAAATTTAACTGATATACAATATTTACTTTTTAAATTTCTATATTAATATATTAAATAATTTCTAATTTGAACTATAATAATAAATAATAAATTGTAATAAATTTGATTTTAAGAGTATTTTACATTAATCAAACTAATATATTTATTATAACTAGGTTGTAATGAAAACAACTGTTGATGACATTGAGTCAGAATTATGGGCCAAAGAAACTCCAAAGGCATGTAGAAATTTCATACAATTATGTATGGAAGGTTATTGGGATAACAATATATTTCATACACAAGGTGGTGATTCTACAGATACAGGAGAAAGTTGTAAAATATATGGAGAACCATTTAAAATGAGACTATATTTAAAAATAAAATGAATTCCTACTTTATTCTAAAATAGTTATTGTATATATGAGTTTTTGGGCGAATTTCATACAAGATTGCATTCCTGTGGACAAGGTTTAATTGCTGGTGGCTATGCTGGGAAAGACGACATACTTCCCAATTCCTCTTTACTCTTGGTTCTACATCAGAATTACAGAGTAAAC
>NW_016968348.1:0-558 GCF_001483705.2 Eufriesea mexicana
AGCGGAGTATAGGAGATCAGTGAAGAGCGCACAAATCCATCGAATAGCAGTGTATAGTACAAAAGTCTAGGTAACGATTTCCTAACATAACAAAACGTAATAATACCAAAGGAAACCTAACTCCACCCAACCGACCTACACGAATATTGCTAACATCCGCAGAACCAAGCAGAATATACCAGAGCCCAGTGGGCTACAGACATGCGCGGAGTTGCAGTGTAAGATACAAATGGCAAGGATATCCTAATCTAACCTGACCTAACCTAACCCAACCAAACGTAGACCATACCAAACTAAAATGCCGAGCCAAAAATTGCTGTCCTTACCAGAGCCAAAATGAACATGTCAGATCACAGTACAGCGCAGAAGTCCACCGAATAGCATTGTAAATCACAAAAGTCGAAGCTGTCCATGCCTAACCGAACCAAACAGCATAACATAGCGTAGCGTAAATCCACCTTACCGACCCACACCATTATTGCTGACCTCCACAGGGTCAAGCAGAGTATATTAGAGCATAGTGGATCACAGAAATCTGGGGCGTTGCAGAGAAAAGCA
>NW_016968349.1:0-942 GCF_001483705.2 Eufriesea mexicana
CAAGCTGTTGGAAAATTTGCAACTATCTTCGTTGAAGGTTCGAAGATATACGGAACAAGAAAGTTAAAGTTGGAACACAGCTGTGAGAATGTGAGGAGGCAGACTGTTTGCGAAGGTATACTCTACCACGACTGTGGAACAAAGACGAAAATATGTTTGGGAAGCAAGATGTGACCATGATCCTTGATTACATAATGAATACTCCTCATCTTCAGCAAACATGCACTCCAAAATAGCTTGACTGAAGTACGTCCACAGTTTGCTGGATATGGTGATGCAGATTACCTAACTGACACATTCCTAACCACTCCACATGCCTTATCAGGAATGTTACAATAATCAACTTCCACAGTGCTGCGATCTTGTGACTCTCTCTAAATTCCTCAGAGACCAAGGGGATCTCCGCTCCATCTTCCACCTTTTCTTCCGAAATTTCACTTTTCCTTTCTCTCGACCTCCCGGCCGCTGTATTAGGTGCGCGAGAAGTTCCGCCGTAACAAATCGATCGAAAATTGAAACCTACTGTGCTTGTAGCTCACCCACATATGGCGCAACGTCTCGGAACGATCCTCAGAGTGGTTGGAACATGAATGAAGTGCAACACGTTACCGTATGTGTAATTTCGTACGAGGGATAAGTTGTCGGCCAAAATAAGCCGAAGTTCAATGGTATAAACAAAGCTCCCCCCGCGCAGATGACGCTCGCTGGCTCCGCTTCCTCCCTTCCATTCTCCCCTAGCCTGCTCCGTGCGTGCTGTCCATGCCGAGAAGGCGTAGCCAGTCGTGTCAGAGGTGGCTTGAGCAACGTGTTTCCGTTCCGGACTGCGTTTAAAAACGCGCACCGTGTGCACTATCGACTTGAGTAGTTATTCAGCTCCCGGAGATAATTTGCTAGATCTCGAAGTCACGGAGGATTATCTTCCAGGACCTGTTTCCTTCCGAA
>NW_016968350.1:0-771 GCF_001483705.2 Eufriesea mexicana
CATTTCAGGTCAGTTCAGTTCAGTACAGGTCTAGTAATGTCAGGTCAGGACAGGTCTGGTAAGGTCAGGCCAGGTCAGATCAGTCCGGTCAGGTCAGGTCAGGTCAGGTCAGTTCAGGTCAGTCCACTTCAGATCAGGTCATGTCATGTCAGATCAGGTCAGGCCATATCAGGTCAGGTCGGGACAGGTCAGGTCAGGTCAGGTCAGGTAAAGTCAGTTCTGGTCAGGTCTGGTCAGGTCAGTTCGGGTAAGGTCAGCTCAGGTCAGGTCAGGTCAGCTCATGTCAGCTCAGGTCAGGTCAGCTCAGGTCAGGACAGGTCAGGCCAAGTGAGGCCAGGACAGCTCAGGTCAAGTCAGGTCAGGTCAGGTCAGATAATATCAGTCAGGTCAGGTCAGATCAGCTCAGGTCAGATCACATCATTCGGGTAAGCTCATTTCAGGTCAGGTCATGTCGGGTCAGTTCAGTTCAGTTCAGGTCTAGTTATGTCAGGTCAGGTCAGGTCTGGTAAGGTCAGGCCAGGCCAGGTCATGTCTGGTCAGGTCAGGTCAGTTCATGTCAGTCCACTTCAGATCAGGTCATGTCATGTCAGATCAGGTCATGTCATGTCAGATCAGGTCAGGCCATGTCAGGTCAGGTCGGGACAGGTCAGGTCGGGACAGGTCAGGTCAGGTATGGTAAGGTCAGGTCAGGTCAGGTCAGGTCAGGTCATATCAGTCAGGTCAGATCAGGTCAGGTAAGGTCAGGTCAGGTCAGGATAGTTCAGTTCAAGT
>NW_016968351.1:0-1110 GCF_001483705.2 Eufriesea mexicana
TAGGTTAGGTTTGGTCAGGTTATGTTAGGGCATCTTCGACTTTTGCACTTTTCGCTGCAATGCTGTGGGTTTCTGCACACCACTGCGTTCTAGAGTGTTCTGCTTGCCTTTGTGGTGGCCAGTAGCAGTGGTCTCGGCACTTTAGATTGTGTTAGGCCTCGTTTGGCTAGGTTATGCTATGACGGGTTAGGTGATGACTTCCTTGACTTTTGTGCTGTACACCTATGTACGGTGGACTTCTGCGCTCCAATGTGCTCTAGTATGTTCTGGTTGCCTCTGCGGAGGCCAGAAATAGTGTTATCGGCACGCTAGGTTGTGTTACATTACGCTAGGCTGGGTTGGTTTAGCATAGGTTTGGTTAGTGTATCTTTGACTTTTGTGCTTTGTACTACATTGCGGACGATTCCTGCGTTTCCTGTGCTGTAGTATATTCTGTTTTGCTCTGAGGAGGTCAGCAATAGTGGTCTAGGCACGATAGGTTAGTTGAGTTACGCTTGGCTTTATTATATTTGGTTTCGTTATGCCAAGGATAGCTATGTCTCTCGTACAGTATACGGCTATTCGGTGGACTTCAGCGTTCCTCTGTGACCTAGGTGTCCCTGCTATGCTCTGGGATTTCCGAAATTAGTGGCCGCGGCGCGTTAGCATGCATTAAGATACGTTTGTTTAGGTTACGTTTGCTTGTGCTGGGATAGGATATCTTTGACTTTCGTGCTATACACTGTCCTTCTATGGATGTGTGCGATGTACTCCAACCTAATACGCCCCGCTTGGCGAAGGGGATTCCTGTAAGAGTGGACTTGGCTCGTTAGATTTAATTAGTCTACGTTGCGTTGGGTTGCGATTAGCAAGGTTAGGTTAGGATATCCTTGACTTTGGGCTATACACTGCTATTCGTTGGATTTTTTCGCTCTACTGTGCTCTAGTACATACTGCATGTCTATACAGGCCAGCATTATTGGTCTCTGCTCGTTACGTTTAGTCATTCAACGCGTGGTTAGGTTACGTTAGGTCTGGTTATGTAAGTATACCTTTGACTTTTGGCCTTACAATTCTATTTGGTGGCATTCCGCGCTCGACTGTGCTCTACTATACTCCGCTGGACTCTGG
>NW_016968352.1:0-537 GCF_001483705.2 Eufriesea mexicana
GAGGCCAGGAGCAGTGGTCGCAGCACGTTGCAATGGACTATGCTACGCTTGGTTAGATTAGGTCAGGTTAGGGAAGGATACCTTCGAGTTTTGTGCTATTCACAGCAATGCGATTGATTACAACGCACTACTGTGACCCAGTGCATTCTGATTGTCTATGTGGGGGCCAGCAGCAATGGTTGCGTCCAGCTAGGTTGCGCTTGGCTACGTAAGTGCATGTCACGTTTAGCTTGGTTATAATATGCTGCTTCGACTTTCGCGCTTTGCACGTCTATTCCGCGGATTTCTGCGCTCCAGTGCTCTGTAATATGCGCTGCTGTGTTCTGGGATAATGCCATGAACGTTGGTCTCGCCACGATGTGTTTTGTAACACTACGTCTGGATAGGATAGGTTGCGCCAAGTTAGGTGAGCATACGTTTGACTTTTGTGCTTTTTACTGCAATGCTGTGGATTTCTGCTCTCTGTTGTGCTCTATTATTTTCTCCATGACTCTGGCGTGGCCAACAATAGTGGTCGGGGTACGTTAGGTTAAGCTA
>NW_016968353.1:0-546 GCF_001483705.2 Eufriesea mexicana
GAGTGCAGGAGTCCATATGATTGCAGTGCTGAGCCCAGAAGTCTAGGATATCCAAACCTAGCTTAACCCAACCTGACCTAACCAAATGCACTCTGGTTCAGCCTATCGTGCCGCAACAAGTATTGCTGACCTCGACAGAGCTAACCAGAGCATAATAGAGGGGAGTAGTGGGCAGGAAACCATAGAATAGCAGTGTATAACGGAAAAGTCGAAGCTATCCAAGCCTAACCGGAGCTAGCGTAACACAACCAAACGTAGCTTATCTCAACGTAGCGTGCCGAGAGCACTATTGCTTGCCTCCCCAGAGCCAGACGGAATATATTGGAGCACAGCAGGTGGCAGAAATCCACCGCAATGCAGTGCACAGCTCAAAAGTTAAATACATCCAAACGTAACACCAAACAAGTGACACCAAACAAATCTAACCCAGGCGAACGTGACAGAACCCAGCCCTACGCGCCGCGGGAACTAATTCTGACCACCCCAGAGCAAAGCAGAGCACATTGGATCACAGTGGATCGCGAAAATCCCTCTGACAGGAGTGTG
>NW_016968354.1:0-546 GCF_001483705.2 Eufriesea mexicana
TGCTATTCTTCGTACTTCTACGCTCCACATTGCTCTACTATGTTCTGACCGACTCTGGGATGGACACTAATAGCGGCCCCGGCTCTTTAGCTTGATTTAGGCTACGTTCGGTTATGTTACGTTTGATTAGGACAGGAGAAGATAGCAATGACTTGTGTACTATACATAGCCATTGTGTGAAATTCTGGGCTCCACTGTGATCTGTCATACCCTGCTTTTCCCTGGGGCGCCAGGAATAGTGGTCTCGGTTCGTTAGGTTGGGCTAACCAACGCTTTGTTCGGTTAGGGTAGGTCGGTGTAGGTCAGGATATCTTCGACTTCTGTGCCTTACACAGCAATGCAGCGGGTTGCTGCACTCTACAGAGCTGTAGTATACTCTGGTTGGCTCTGAGGATATCAACAATAGTGGTCTAGGCACGTTAGTTTGAGTCAGATTACGTTTAGGTCAGATTACGTTTGGTTACGTTATGTTTAGTTAGGATCAGCAGGGAAAACTTTGACTTTTGTGCTACAATCTGCTATTCGGGGGATTTCTGCACAATACTG
>NW_016968355.1:0-272 GCF_001483705.2 Eufriesea mexicana
ATAAGTCGTCAGTATGCAGGTTAATACATCGCAGCTGTAATGTTTTGGTGGCTGTACTCAGTAATACTATATCAAACGTTAATATCTCGAGCATTAAAGGATCAATCCTTTGTCATTGTACAAATGCTATAGAATCTTAATCAACACTGTACAGATTAATCCAACGGCTACGTTGCTCTGCTGATTGCTGTACAAAGTACCGTACTATTAATTGTAAATATCTCAAACCATAACCGTTCTATATACTGATTTTTCTAGAATGGCTACTCTAT
>NW_016968356.1:0-493 GCF_001483705.2 Eufriesea mexicana
CCGAAACCGCAAATGCTGCCCTCACCAGGGCAAAGCAGTACATACTAGAGCACAGTAGAGCCCTGGATTCCACCGAATAGCAGTGCAGAGCGAAAAAGTTCAAGCAATCGTAACCAAACTTAGGCTAACCCAAACCAACCGAACGTAACCTGACTCATATAACGTGCCGGGACCACAATTGCCTGCCCCCCCTCCCCATGAAGAAGCTGAAAATACTATAGCACTGTGGGGCGCAGAAGTCTCCCTCATCGCGGTCTATGGCACTAAAGTCAAAGCGACCATCTCCTAACCTACCCAAATGTTACGCAGCCAAACGTAACCTAGCTCAACATAAATGGCCGAGACAAGTGTTGGTGGCCGCCCAAGAGACAGGCCGAGTATATTAGAGCAATGTAGAGCGCTGAAATCCACCGAATGGCAGTGTATAGCGCAATAGCCAGGGCTCTGCTGTCCTAACCTAATCAAACGTAACATAACAGAACATAGCATAACT
>NW_016968357.1:0-215 GCF_001483705.2 Eufriesea mexicana
ATTCTTAAATCCATACATCCATACATACATACATCCATACATGCATAGATCCATACATCCATATATCCATACATCCATCCATACATGCATCCATCCATCCATACATCCATACATTCATACATCCATGCATCCACCCATCCTTACATCCATCGAACCATTCATCCACACATCCATACATCCACCCATCTATACATCCATCTTTCCATACATCCATC
>NW_016968358.1:0-513 GCF_001483705.2 Eufriesea mexicana
ATGAATGGATGGATGTATGGATGTATGTATGGATGTATGTATGGGTGTACGTATGGTTGGATGCATGTATGGATGGATGGATGGAGGTTCGGATTGATGGATTAATGGATACATGGATGTGTGGAAGTATGGATGTATGTATGGATGTATGTATGGGTGTACGTATGGTTGGATGCATGTATGGATGGATGGATGGAGGTTCGGATTGATGGATTAATGGATACATGGATGTGTGGAAGTATGGATGTATGTATGGATGTATGTATGGGTGTACGTATGGTTGGATGCATGTATGGATGGGTGGATGGATGGATTCTTGTATGTATGTATGGATCGTTGGATGTATGGATGGATAGATGTATGGAAAGAAGGATGTATGTATGGATGTATGTACGGATGAATGGTTTTGTGGATGGATGGATGTATGGATGGATTGAGGTATGGATGGATGCATGTACGGAACTATGGATTTATGGATGTGTGGATGTATGAATGTATGGATGGATGGATGTA
>NW_016968359.1:0-1031 GCF_001483705.2 Eufriesea mexicana
ATTCTATTGGCGTGCTGTAGCCATTGCAATGCTATATAATCTGGCTGAAAAATCAAATTTTATAGACATTGTCTTCTAATATCTTCGTGAGCTAACTTTCTTGCATAAATAAGGAGGAGAGATTCTATTGGCGTGCTATAGCCATTGAAAAGTAAATAAGGAAGAAAAATTCCATTGGCGTGCTATAGCCGCAGCAGCGCAACAGAATCTGGCGGGAAAACATAATTATGTTGACAAGTTCGGCTAATATCTTGGTGAGCTAAATTTCTTACATAAATGAAGAGCAAAGATTCTATTGGCCTGGTATAGCCATTGCAATGATATATAATCTGGATGGAAAATCCAATTTTATTTACATTATCTACTAATATCGTGGTGAGCTAACTTTCTTGCATAAATAAGGAGGAAAGGTTCTATTGGCGTGCTATAGCCATTGCAATGCTATATAATCTGGCTGAAAAATAAAATTTTATTAACATTTTCTTCTAATATGTGTGTGAGCCAACTTTCTTTCCTGAATGTGGAAGAAAGAACCTGTTGGCGTCCTATAGCCATTGCAATGCTATAGAATCTGGCTGGAAAATCCAATTTTATTAACATTTTCTCCCAACATCGTGGTGAGCAAACTTTCTTGCATCAATAAGGAGGAAAAATTCCGTTGGCGTGCTGTATCCCTTGCAGTGCTATAGTACCTGGATGCAAAATATAATTATATAGACAGTTTCGACTAATAAAGGGGTGAGCTAGCCTTCTTGCATAAATAAGGAGGAAATATACTATTGGCGTGCTGTAGCCATTGCAATGACATGTAATCTGTATGGAAAAACCAATTTTATTGACATTTTCTTCTATTATCGTGGTGAGATAACTTTTTTGCATAAATAAGGAGGAGAGATTCTATTTCCGCGCTATACCCGTTGCAGTGCTATAGAAACTGTCATCTGGAAAATTCAATTTTATTGACATTATCGAATGATATCGTGTTGAGCTAACTTTCTTGCATAAATAAGGAGGAAAGATTCTATTGGCGT
>NW_016968360.1:0-736 GCF_001483705.2 Eufriesea mexicana
CTATAGCCATCTACTTACCATAGAAAAAGTATATTAAAAATTCATAACCTGTTATAACTCGATGAGCAGATCATCTAACGTTCTCAATCCAATGGTAGGAATAGCCATCTACTTACCATAGAATAGGACTATTAAAAATTTATAAACTGCAATAGTTTGACGGCTAGATCTAACGTCCTCAATCCAATGGTAGGTATAGCCATCTTCTTAACATAGAATAAGTCTATTAAAAATTCATAACCTGTCATAACTCGAAGAATGGATCACCTAACGTTCTCAATCCAGTCGTAGGTATAGCCATCTACTTACCATAGGATATGTCTATTCAAAATCTATAACCTGCCATAATTTCACGAACAGATCACTTAACGTTCTCAATCCTATTGTAGGTATTGCCGTCTACTCACCATAGAATAAGTCAATTAAAAGTTCATAACCTGTTATAACTCGAAGAATAGATCATCTAACTTTCTCAATCTAATGGTAGGTATATCCATCTACTTACCATACAATAAGTCTATTCAAAATCTATCGCCTTCTGCAATTTGCTGAATAGATTACCTAACGTTCTCAATCCAGTGGTATGTACATCCATCTACTTCCCATAGACTAGGTCTATTCAAAATCTATAACCTGCTATAGTTTGATAAATAGATCAGCTAACGTTCTCAACCCAATGGTAGGTATAGCCATCTTCTTAGCATAGGATAAGTCTATTAAATATTCATAGCCTGTT
>NW_016968361.1:0-239 GCF_001483705.2 Eufriesea mexicana
GAAATTCAAATTTATTGACATTTTCGTCTAACATCATAGTGAGCTAACTTTCTTGCATATACATGGAGCAAAGATACAATTCACTTGCTATAGCCGTAGCAATGCTATAGAATCAGGCTGGAAAATTCAATTTTATTGACATTTTCGACTAATGTCGTGGTGAGCAATCTTCCTTGCATATATAAGGAGGAAAGAATCTATTGGCGTGCTATGGGCATTGCAAAGCCTTAGATTACGGC
>NW_016968361.1:361-1107 GCF_001483705.2 Eufriesea mexicana
GAATATGGATGGAAAATTCAATTTTGTTTACATTTTCGACTAATATCGTGGTGATCTATCTTTCTTGCATAAAAAAGGAGGAAAGACACTACTGGCAAGCTGTAGCCATTGCAATGCTTTAGAATCAGGCTGAAAAACTCAATTATATTCACATTTCCGACTAGTTTTGTGGTGAGCTAACTTTTTTGCATAAATAAGGAGGAAGGATAATATTGGCATGCTATAGCCATTGTATTGATATAGAATATGTTTGGGAAATTCAAATTTATTGACATTTTCGTCTAACACCGTAGAGAGCTAACTTTCTTGCATATACAAGGAGCAAATATACAATTCACGTGCTATAGCCGTCGCAATGCTATAGAATCTGGCTGGAAAGTTCAATTTTATTGACATTTTTGACTAATATTGTGGTGAGTTATCTTGCTTCCATAAATAAGGAGCAAAGCAAAGATGCTGTTGGCGTGCTATAGCCATTGCACTGATGCTGAATGTGGTTTGAAAATACAAATTCTTTGACATTTTCGACTTATATCATGGTGTGCTAGCTTTCCTTCATTAATAAGGAGGAAGGATTCTATTGGCGTGCTATAGCCGTCGCAGTGCTATAGAATATGGCTGGAAAATTCAATTTTATTGACATTTTGGACTAATATTGCGGTCAGCAAACTCTCTTGTATAATTAAGTATGAAAGATACTATTGGCGCGATATAGCCATTGCATTGATATAGAATGTGTTTGGGAA
>NW_016968362.1:0-969 GCF_001483705.2 Eufriesea mexicana
CTTTTCGTGTCCAACCTACCAATTTCTCCTGAGCGATTCGGTAAAATTCCAACATAATTTAAAAAGAAATAAGTGTTGCGTCCCGAACACTGCAACTCGCTGGTGGAGTTTCACGGGGTTGTAAGGCCCGTTACACTGCTGCGGCAATGCTGCTTGGGATGCGGCCTACTCTAACTTGATAGAGGTAGGCCTGGTTGGTGTTGAACTGCAAGGAGTTCCATAGTAGTAGACAGTTTCCTGCGCTGAGTGTTGGTGGGTCTTGATTGCTGAGGTTGTGGTCGTGATGGAGTTTAGAGAGAATCTTGATGTGGTCGTGATGTAGGTTTTACGGAGAATCTTCTTGCGAATGCCTTGTCGGTAGTTTTATAAGGATCGACTGTCTTCTCATTGGTTGGTATGATATTGGGGGTGTATGCTAACTTCACCGTCTTTCGGTGGTGGTGATTCTTTAAACATTTGGGTTCTTATGCCTGTCGTCTAGAGAATAATATATGGGTCCTTGTCACGGTTTATCCTAGCGGTGGTTTAGGTGACGCTGAGCATGTGCAAGTGAAGGGACCCTTGCAATAGAGGCATAAAACAGGCCTCCGCTTGACTTGGGACATTGCGGTCTTAGGGCCGCAACAATAAGATCTTTTTAGAGTATTATATGTTGGAGGTATCAAGGGGGTATCGCGTCGTTCCCTTGATCGTCCTGGTCGCGTGGTTTCCGCCCGAAATAGTTCGTCTTCCCGGTTGTAAGGCACGAAGATATCCCGATGTGGATGGACGGTTCGGCGCGACACGGTGTCTCGTCGAATTAACGAGGAGATACGAAAATCGTCTCGTGTTAGAAGAGAACCGTTGTCTCTGACGTATCGAAAGGAAGAAGTTTAGAAGGAACCGATGTGTTCGATGTTTCGAGAAGAAGTGTCTTTGAGAGAACCCGTGTCTCTCGGATCTCGTACGGAACTGAGCTCCTCGATCTTC
>NW_016968363.1:0-653 GCF_001483705.2 Eufriesea mexicana
AGCAATCCACCGAATTGCATTTAATGGCACAAAATTATAAGGTATTCTGTCCAACGTAGCCAAACTTGTCATATGCAAACGTACCCTACGTGAACCGAACGGGCCGAGACCACTATTGCTGGCCTCTCCTGAGCCAAGCAGAAAATATTAGAGCACATTAGAGCGCGGAAATACACGGAAGAGCAGCGTACTGCACAAACGCCAAAGTAGCCTATCCTATCACAGCCAAACGTAGCATAACCGAACGTGCCATAACGCAACCTAAATGGACGAGACCACCATTGCTGGCCTCCATAGAGACAAGCCAAATTTACTAGGGAGCGTTTGTCAGCAGAAATACACCGCATTGTAATGAATAGCACAATAGCCGAAGATATCCCAGCATAACCTGCCCTAACCTAACCCAACAAAACATTGCAAAACTCAATGTAACCTGCCGCGGCCACAGATCCTGGCCTCTCCATAGCATAGCAGATTTTATTAAATCTCATCAGCTCATCAGGTCACAGAAGTACACCGAATAACCAGGTACAGCTCAAAAGACAAAGCATTCCATACCAAATATAGCCAACCTAACATAACCGAACGTAACATAGCGCAACGTGACGTGCCACGACCACTATTGCTCGCATCTCCTGAGTGGAGCAGAATAT
>NW_016968364.1:0-1013 GCF_001483705.2 Eufriesea mexicana
AAGCTTAGGTAGTCAGTGAACAACTTAGTCTAACGGCGGAAGTACTCTGATGAATGCTGTACTCAGTAGTGTTTGGTAAATTGCTAAAATCTCGTGCGACAAGAGTTCTGCGCTTTCTAATTCTACAGTTGCAACAGGATATATGACATCACTGAGCAGAATATTCCAACGGCTACAACCCTGTGTTGGTGGATGTAACAGCTTCCGCACTGGGTATTGTCAATATCTCTGGCCATAAATGATGATAACATTGACTCTTCTGGAAATACTGCTGCATGTATATTATCACTGAGCAGATGTAATGTACCGGCTGCGGTACTCTATTGGTGGACGTAGCAACAACCGTACTGGGAATTATTAGTATCTCTAGGCATAACTGAAGCGTACATTGGTAATTCTACTTCTACTGCTTAATATATGTCATCAGTGAAAAATTAATCCAGCAGGTACCGTAATGTGATGGTGGCTGTAGTTAGAACTGCGTTGAGAGTCGTTTAATCCTCCTCCGGTAAAGTATCTGTCTCCTGCTATTCTAGAATTGCTATAGAATCACCATTGAAGGTATCCATATGACGTCTACATTGTCCTGTAGATGGAAGTGCTGACAACCTTAATGCCAATTGTAAATATCCCTAGACATAACGGTACTGAACATAGAGTAACCGAGGCTTGCTTTGGACTACAAGTCATTACTTAACTGATTAATCCAACGGCTATATTGCTCTCTTGGTGGATGCACCAACAAGCGTACTGAGAGATGTAAATACCTCTTGCCATAACTGATGCATATATATTGATCATTCTAGGACTACAGTGGAGCTTATATCATCACTGAACAGATTAATACAACGCCTAGGGTACTATGACGATGGCTGTGCTTTGTACGGTGTCGTCACTTGATAATACATAGAACAGTAATTTCTATGACCATTGTCATGCAATATCTGCTATAAAATCTACATCATAATTCAGGGGGATTATCCAACGGCTTCAGTGCTCTGTTGATGGATGTA
>NW_016968365.1:0-284 GCF_001483705.2 Eufriesea mexicana
GTACATACATACATTCGCACATCCATACGTACATACTTCCATACACCCATACATCCATACATCGATACATACATCTATACATCCATCCATCCTTAAGCCCATCCATCCATCCATGTAACCCTTCATTCACCCATCCACCCATCCACACATCCATCCATACAAGCACCCATCCATACACCCATAGATCCACACTTCTACCCATCCATGCATCCATACATCCACAGATCCACACATCCATACATCCTTCCATTCGTACGTCCATCATTCGATACATCCATCCATCC
>NW_016968365.1:749-1338 GCF_001483705.2 Eufriesea mexicana
CCATGCACACAACCATTCATCCATACAGACATACATCCATACATCCTTCTTTCCATACATCTTTCTATCCATGCACCGATCCATTCACACATTCATACATCCACACAACCATACATCTGTAAATCCATACATCCGTACAAATATACATCCATACATTCATACAATACATTCGTACATTCGCACATACATACATACACACATACATCTCTACACACATACGAACATACGTCCATCCATCTACCCATCCATAAATCCAATCATACACTAATCCATAAATCCATCAAATCACCGATCCATCCATCCATACATCCATACATACGTACACCCTTAAATTCGTACATCCATACGTCCATACAGCCATTCATCCATACATCCATACATCCGTACATACATACATTCGTACATACATACATTGGTACATCCATAAATACATACATCCGTACATCCATAAATCCATACACCCATCCGTACATACATGCATCCATACATCCGTATATCCGTACATTCGTACATCCATACGTCCATTCATCCATACATCCATACATGCATTCATCCATACATTCTTAAATCCAAACAGTCATGCATCCAT
>NW_016968366.1:0-527 GCF_001483705.2 Eufriesea mexicana
CCATTGGAATGAAGGCGTTAGACGATCTATTCACCAAGATATTGCAGGTTATAGGTTCTGACTCGACCTACTCTCTGGAGACTAGGTGGCTGTACTTGCCTTTGGATTGAAGGCGTTAGGCGATGTATTCACCAGGCTATAACAGGTTATAGATTTTCAATAAACCTATTGTCTGGCAAGTAGATGGCTGTGCTTGCCATAGGATTGGAGGGGTTGGGCGAACTATTCACCAAGCTATAACAGAATATAGATTTCGAATAGTTATATCATCTGGCAAGTAGATGACTGTACTTGCCATTGGATTGAAGGCGTCATGCGATCTATTCACCGAGCTATAACAGGCTATAGTTTTTCAATAGAACAATTCTCTGGCAAGTAGACGGCTGTACCTGTCATGGGATTGAAGGCGTTAGTCGACCTATTCACCAAGCCATAACAGGTTACATATTTTGAATAGACTAATCCTCTGGCAGGTAGATGGCTGTACTTGCCATTGAATTGGAGGCGTTAGACGATCTATTCACCAA
>NW_016968367.1:0-269 GCF_001483705.2 Eufriesea mexicana
CAGAGGTGGTTAACGTTATGTCATATTTCGTTTGGTAAGGTTAGGATAGGATAACTTTGACTTCTGTGATATACACTGGTATTCGGTGTACTTCGGCGCTATTCATTGCACTACTATACTGCGCTCGAATCTGGGGAGACCAGCAATAACCGTCGTTGCACGATAGGTTATGATAGGTTATGTTTGGATAGGTTGGGTTCAGTTACGTTTCGTCAGGATCGCTTCGACTCTTGTGTTATACATTGCTGTTCGGTGGATCTCCGCTCTGA
>NW_016968368.1:0-967 GCF_001483705.2 Eufriesea mexicana
TTTGCACAGGTTAGGATAGGATAGCATGGTCTTTTGCGCCATACATTGCTATTCGGTGGATTTTTGAGCTCTACTGCGATATAAAGTGCCCTGCTTTGAACTGGGAATGCCACAAATAGTGGCCGCGGCGCGTTAGTTTGTGTCAGATAATGTTTGGTAATGTCAGGCTTGTTCTGGTTAAGTTAGGATATCTTTGACTTTCATGTTCTACACTGCCATTCTATGGACCACTGCGATCTACTCTCCTCCAATATGCCCTGCTTGGCGCTTGGGAGGACGGCAATAGGTGTCTCGGCTCGTTACGGTTAGTTATTTCACGTTTGGTTTGGTTTGGTTGGGTCAGGTTATGTTAGGATATCTTTGACCTTTGTGCTACGCACTGCAATGCGCTGGACAACTGCTCCTTACTGTGCTCTAGCATATTCTGTTTGTCTCTGTGGATGCAAGCATGTGCGGTCTCGAGGCAATTGGTTGAGTTAGGCTGCTTTTGGTTAGGTCAAGTTCGGTTAGTTCAGGAGGGGATAGTTCTGACTTTCGTGCTTTGCACCGCTATTCTGTGGATTTCGGCCCTCTACTGTGCTCTAATAAGCTCTGCGTGTCGCTGGAGGGGCCTGCAATTGTGTTCTCGGCACGTTTGATTGAGTTACGCCGCGAAAGGGTAGGTCACGTTTGGTTAGGCTGTGATAGAATATCTTTGACTTTTGTCATATACACTACAATTCGGTGGGCCTCTGCGCCCTCCGTCGCACTACTACAATCTGTACTACTCTCGGGAGGCCAGCAGTAGTGGTCGCCCCACGTTAGGTTGTGTTATGTTACGTTTGGTTACGTTAGGTTTGGCTAGGTTTGGTTAGGATAGCCTTGCCTTTTGTAGTATACACAGCTTTTCGGACTATTTCAGCGCTCCACATTGCGCTGCCATACTCTGCTTAGGTCTCTCGAGTCCAGCAATAGCGGTCGTGGCACG
>NW_016968369.1:0-497 GCF_001483705.2 Eufriesea mexicana
TTCAATTTCATTGATATTTTCGACTAATATCGCGGTGAGCTTACTTTCTCCGATAAATAAGGATGAAAGATTCTATTGGCGCGCAGTAGCCACTGCAATGCTATAGAATATTGCTGGGAATTTCAATTTTATTGACATTTTCGGCTAATATCGTGGTGAGCTGACATCCTTGCATAAATCAGGAGGAAAGATTCTGCTGGCACGCTATAGCCATTGCAGTGCTATAGAATCAGGCTTGAAAATTCAATTTCATTGACATTTTCGAGTAATATCGTGTTGAGCCTACTTTCTCCGATAAATAAGGAGGAAAGATTCTATTGGCGCGATATAGAATTGGCGCGATATAGCCACAGCAATGCTATAGAATATTGCTGGGAATTTCAATTTTATTGACATTTTCGGCTAATAGCATGGTGAGCCAACTTTCTGGCATAAACAAGGACGTAGTATTGTATTGGCGCGCAATAGCCATAGCAATGCAATAGAATATGGCTGGG
>NW_016968370.1:0-1416 GCF_001483705.2 Eufriesea mexicana
TTAGGATGGATCTGATTTTTGTGCTATACACTGCAATTCTGTGGATTTCTGCGCCCTACATTGTTCAACTATACTCTGCTCGACTGTTGTACAGCCATCAGTAGCGGCTGCCGCTCGTTAGGTTCAGTTATATTACGATTGGTTTTGTCAGGTTTGGTCAGGTTTGGATAGGATGGCATTGACTTCTGTGCTTTACACTACTATTCGGAATATTTCATCGTTGTACATTACTCTGCTTTACTCTGCCAAGCACTCGTGATGCCAGCAATGTCGCTCGTGACACGTCAGGTTGGGTTGCGTTACGTCCGCTTCTGCTACGTTTGGTTGGGTTTGCATATGATAGATTTGATTTTCGTGCAATACACTGCTATTCGGTGGATTTCTGTGCTCTACTTTGGTCTAATATTATCTGCTATTTTCAGGGGAGGCCAGGTATTGCGGCCGCGGCGTGTTATGATGAGTAATGTTACGTTTGTTTGTGTTGCGCTTGGTTAGGTTAGTATAGGTTAACTTCAACTTTTGTGATGCACACTGTTGTTCGGTGGACTTCGAGAGTTCTCGTTGCTGTACTATGTTCAACTCAACTCAGGGGACGCCAGCAACGGCGGTCGTCGCACGTTAGGTTGAGTTAGATTACGTTTGGCTAGTCTATGTTAGCGTGGGTAAGGCATGTAGAGCTTTGATTTTTCCGTTATAGGCAGCGCTTCTACGAATTTCCGCCCCCTACTCCCATCTAATATGGTCTGCACGTCCCTGGCAGGCCAGGAAATGTGGTCGCGTCATGATAGGTTGAGTTAGATTACAATTGTTTTGGTTAGGTTACGCTGGGTCTGGCACGCATAGCTCTGTCCCCTGTGCTTCCCACTGCTATACGGTAGATATCCGCTCTCTGCATTGCTCTGCGAGCATATGCTTGCCCCAAGGAGTCCAGCAAGTCTGGTCGCGTCACGTTAGGTTATGTTATGTCACGCTTGATTATGTTAGGAGAGGATATCTTCGACTTTTGCGCTGTACATTGCGTTTCCATAGATTTCTGCGCTCTAGTCTCCTATATTATGTTCTGCCCGGCTCTGTGGAGGCCAGCAATAGTACTCGCGGCACGATAGTTTGAATTACGTAACGATTTGTGAGGTAGGTTAGGTTAGGTTGGCTCCCACTTTTGTGACATACGCTGCTGCTTGTTGGATTCCTGCGCTCGACTGTGCTCTAGTATATTCTAGTACATTCAGCAATATTCGTATATTGCTCTGTGGTTGTCAGCAATAGTGGTCAGGGCACGTAAGGTTGGGCCATGTTACGTTTGGTTGTGTTACGCTTGGTTATGTGAGGCAATGGTAGCTCTGACTTTTGTGTTGTGCACTGCAATCCGATGAAGTTCTGCGCTCTACTGTGACCTAGCTTTCCCTGCTATGCTCT
>NW_016968371.1:0-204 GCF_001483705.2 Eufriesea mexicana
AAGTTGAATTATGTTACGTTTGGTTATGCTACGATTAATTAGGCAAGGAGGTAATATTTATGACTTTTGCGGTATGCTCACATTTACGGTGGATTCCTGCACTCTACTGTACTGTAATACGTTCAGCTCGGCTCTGCGAAGTACAGCAACATTGGTATCGACGAGTTACGCTGTGTTAGGTTAGGTTAGGTTAGGTTAGGTTAG
>NW_016968371.1:226-531 GCF_001483705.2 Eufriesea mexicana
AGGATGTCACTGACTTTTCCGCCATACACTCCTATTCGGCGGTCATCTGTGCTCTACTGTGCCCAAATATGTTCAGGTTGGCTCTGGGAAGGCGAGCAATAGCGGAGTCGTCATGACATGCTTAGTTAAGCTTCGTTTGGTTGGGTGAAGTTTGGTCAGGTTAGGTCCGGATATCTTTGGATTTTGTGTATTACACAGGAATGCAGCCGACTTCTGCGTTCTACTGCGCTCCAGCAGAATCTGCTTGGCTCTGTGGTGGTAACCAATAGCGGTCGCGGCATGCTAGGTTGTGTTAGGCTACGTTT
>NW_016968372.1:0-494 GCF_001483705.2 Eufriesea mexicana
GCTATTCCCTATTTGCTGTAGAATACGCAACATCATTGAACAGATCAATCCTTCCGCTACTGTCTTCTGTTGATGGACGTACTAAGAACCGCACATAAAGTTATAAATATCTGCAGTCATAACCGTACCATACATTGATTACTCTCGAATTACTGTTAAATTCAAATTGTCAATGAAATAATTTGTCCAACGGCTAAAGCATTGTGACGACGGCAGTGCACAATACCGTTTCGTAAGTTAGTAGAGTCTCATCGTGCGATAACGGGTCAGTCCTTAGTCATACTAGAAATGCAATTGGATATTAACCGTCACTGAGCAGATTGGCCCAGTGGCTACAGTGCTCTGCTGGTGAATGTACCTACTACCGTACCGGGTATTGTCAATATTTCTACCCATAACTGATGTACACGCGGATTGAACTAGAATTGCTGTTAAGCTTAAAATAACAATGAGCAAATTAGTCCAACGGAAAAAGTACCGTGACGATGGCTGTT
>NW_016968373.1:0-2189 GCF_001483705.2 Eufriesea mexicana
GCCAGCAATAATGGGCTAGGGACATTAGGATCTCTTAGGTTGTGTTCAGTTATGTTACGTTTGGCTAGAACAGGATATTATAGCATAGACGTTTGTGCTACACCCTTCTGTTCGGTGGATTCCTGCGACCTACATTGCTCTACTATACTGTGCTCAAATCTCGGGTGGCCAGCAATAGTAGTCTCGGCACATTAGTTTTAGACATATAAAGTTTGGCTATGTTACGTTTGGCAACGTTAGGATAGGATAGCTTTGACTTCTGAGCTGTACACCTCTATTCGGTGCATTTCTGCGCTCTGCTATGCACTAGTATGTTCTGCTTTGCACTGGGGAGGCCGCCAGTATTGACCTCAGCTAGTTAGTATGAGTTAGATTGCGTTTGGTTATGTTGCGTTTGGTTAGGTTTGGACAGGATGGCTATAACTTTTGTGCTATACGCTGCAGTACGGTGTGTTACTCCGCTCCACAGTGCTCTAGTATATTCTGCTTGGCTCTGTGGAGGCTAGCAACAGAGGTCTCTGGACGTTAGGTTGGGATATATTACGCATGGTTAAATTAAGTTCGGTCAGGTAAGGAGGGCAATGCTTTGACTATTGTGCTATACGCCGCCATTCGGTGGATTCCTGCGCTCTTCATTGCTCCAGTATGCTCTGCTGGTTGAGTTAGGCTACGATAGTCTACGTTACGCTTCTTTGTGTTAGGTTTGGACATATTTGACTTTCGTGTCATGCACTGATATTCGGTGGGCTTCTACGCTCTACTGTGCTCTACTATACTCTGCTTGGCCACGGAGAGATGAGTAACTGCCGTCTCGGCTCGCTAGATTTAGTTAGGCTACGCTCCTATAGGTTAGATTGGGACAGGCTAGGTTAGGATATATTTCACTTTTGTGCTACACCCTGCAGTGCGGTCGATTACTGCGATCTACTGCGCTTTACCATATTCTGCTTGGCTCTTCGGATGCAAGCAATAGCGGCCCGGCACGCTGGTTTGAGTTATGCTATGTTTGGTTATGTTCCGTTGGTTTGGGTTGGGCTTGGGTATCTTTGACTTTTCTGATGTACACTGCGATACTTTGGACTTCTGCACACTACTTTCCATTTGTACGTTCTGCTTGGCTCTGCGTTTGCCGCCAACTGTGGTCGCAGCACGTTAGGTTGAGTTAGGTTGCGTTTGGCTTATCTTAGTTGGGATAAGTTTGGTTGGGGAAGCTATGACTTTTTCGCTGTACATTGCTTTTTTGTGGATTTCTGCGCTCCGCGTGTTCTACTATATTCTGCTTGGCTATGTGGAGGCCAGCAGCTGTTGGCGCGCACGTTTTGTTGGGTTATGTTACGTTTGTTTAATTTACGTTTGGTTAGGTTAAGGTAGGATATTTTAGTCTTTTGTGCGATAGAGTGATATTCGGTCAATTTCTACGCTCCACACTCATCTTATATGTTCGGCTTGGCTGTGGGGAGACCATCAATAGTGGTCTCGTCACGTTAGGTTGAGACATGTTACTTTCGGATGTGTACGTTTCGCTACGTTAGTGTAGGGTAACTTCCACTTTTGCGCTATACACTGCTCTTCGGGGATTTGTGCGCTCTACTGTGCTCTGCCAAATTCTGCGTGGCTCATTGGAGGCAAGCAACAGTGGTCGCTGCACGTTTGCTTGGGTCATGTTACGATCCGTTATTCTATGTTTGGTTATGTTAGGACAGGGTAGCTTTGACTTTTGTGCTATATACTGCAATGCGGTGGACCCCTACGTTCTACAGTGCTCTAGTATAATCTGCTTGACTCTCTGGAGGCAAGCAATAGTGATCTCGGCACCATAGGTTGAGTTAGGTGTACTTTCGCTTACGTTACGTTTGTTTAGATCAGGAGAGGGTAGCTTTGTCTATTGTGCTATGGACGGCGATTTTATGTATAACTGCGCTCTACTCTCCTGTAGTATGATCTGCCTTGCTCATGGACGTCAGCAATAATTGTCCTCGCATGTTAGGTTAAGTTATGCACGCTCTTCTGTGCCCTGATACGTTCTGCTCGCCTCTGGAGATGCCAGAAATGGTCGTCTCGGAAGGTTAGGCTGAGTTATGTTAGGTTTGATTATGTTACGTTTGGTTACGCTAGGATAGCATAGCCTTGACTTTTGCGCTACACACAGCTATTCGCTGGATTTCCGCCATCTACTGTGCCCTACAGGG
>NW_016968374.1:0-863 GCF_001483705.2 Eufriesea mexicana
CAAAGATAAATACATCCATTTATCCATACATCCATCCACACGCACATCCAGGCATGCATACATTCACCCACCCATGCATACATTCATCCATATATCGTTCCATCCATTAATCCTTCCGTCCATGCACCCATCCATCCATCCATACATCCATCCATGCATCCCTCCATCCATACACCCATTCATGCGTACAACCATCCATCCATACATACATCCCTACATTCATCCATACATACATCCATAGATACATTCATACATACATGCGTACATACATCCACACATACATCCACACGTAACATCCGTACGTAAGTCCATACATACATCCATACACCCATGCATCCATGCATTCACCCATACACACATCCATACATCCATCCATCCGCACATACATCCATCAATACATCCATACATCCATTCATACATACATACCATCCATCCATCCATATATAAATGCAAACATACATCCTCACATACATGCATATATCCATTCATGCCTCCACCCATACATCCATCCATAAATATAGACATATATACATACATACATACATACATAGATCCATACATACATCCATACATTCACAAACACACGCATCCATACATACGTTCATACATACATCCATACAATCATTCATACATATGCCCTTCCATACACGTATGCATTCATCCATACATACTTCCATCCATATATCCATACACACACACATACTTAAACCCATACATACATCCATACATCACAAACACACGCATCCATACATACGTTCAAACATACATCCATACAATCATTCATACATATGCCCTTCCACACACGTATGCATTCATCCATACATACTTCCATCCATATATCCATACACACACACATACTTAAA
>NW_016968375.1:0-854 GCF_001483705.2 Eufriesea mexicana
TCGCTTCTCTTTGGAAGCTTTCTGCGCTCTGCTGTGCTGTAGAATATTCTACTTGGCTCTTGGGTATCCAGCAGTAGCTCTCGTCACGATAGGTTAAGTTACGCTGTCTTTGGCTATTTTACGTTTGGACAGGTTAGGTTAGGATAGATTTGACTTTTGTTCTATACATTGCTGTTCGGCCGATTTCTATGCTCAACTGTGCTCTAGCCTATTCTACTTTGCCGTGCGAAGGCCAGCAATAGTGGCCTCAGCACGTTAAGTTGAGTTAGGTTACTTTCGGTTGTTGTAGCTTTGGTTAATTTAGGAGAGGATAGATCTGACCCTTGTGCTATACCCTGCCATGAGTTGGATCTCTGCACCCCACTGTGCTATAATATGCTCTGCTTGACACTGGGATGTCAGCAATAGTGGTTTCGGCGCGTCAGGTTTGGTTAGGGTACGTTTGGTTGTGTTAGGTTGGTCCGGGTTACGATAGGATTGCATTGACTTTTCTGCTACACACTGCCATTCTTTGGACTTGTTCGCTCTACTCTCGTTTAGTATGTTCTGCTTGGCGTTGCGGAGGCCAGTAATAGTGGCTAGGGTTGGTTTGTTTGGGTTAGGTTATGATATCTTTGACTTTTGTGATTTACACTGCAATGCGGTGGGTTCCTTCGCCCTACTTTGGCCTAGTCGGCTCTGCGCGGCTCTGGGTAGGCCAGTAATTGTTGCCTCGGCACGATAGATTGAACATTATGTTTCGTTTCCTTTGGTTAGGTTCGGATTGCATCGACTTTTCTGCAATACACTGTGATCCTATGGGCTCCTGCGCTCCACTCTCCTCTTATATGCTCCGCTTGGTACACTGGATGCCA
>NW_016968376.1:0-308 GCF_001483705.2 Eufriesea mexicana
AGCTCAGCGCCATATTAGTCGTAAATGTCTATAAAATTGCATTTTCCAGCCAGATTCTTTGGCATTGTAAAGCCAATAGCAAGCCAATAGTATCTTTCCGGCTTATCTACGCAAGGAAGATAGCTCACCACGAAATTAGTTCAAAATGTCGATAAAATCGAAACTGCCAGGAAAATTCCATATCAATGCAATGGATATAGTACGACAAAAGGATCCTTCCTCCTTACTTATGCAAGGAAGTTAGCTCACCATGATATTAGTGGAAAATGTCAATGAAATTGAATATTCCAGCAAGATTCTATTGCATT
>NW_016968376.1:1862-2126 GCF_001483705.2 Eufriesea mexicana
ATCGTGGTGAGCAATCTTCCTTGCATAAGTATGGAGGAAAGATCCTTTTGGCGTGCTATAGCCATTGCAATGCTGTAGAATATGCCTGCAAAATTCAATTTTATTGACATTTTCGACTAATATCGTGTTGAGTTAGCTTTCTTGCATAAATAAGGAGGAAAGATTCTATTGGAGTGCCACTGCCATTGCAATGCAATAGAATCGTGCGGGAAAATTCAATTTTATTGATATTTTCGACTAATAGCGTGGTAAGCCAACTTCCTT
>NW_016968377.1:0-238 GCF_001483705.2 Eufriesea mexicana
ACCTGACCTGACCTGACCTGACCCGACCTGACCTGACCTGACCTGACATGACCTGACCTGACCCGACCTGACCTGACCTGACCTGACATGACCTGACATGACCAGACCTGACTTGACTTGACCTGATCAGACCTGACCTGACCTGACCTGAAATGACCTGACCTAACCCGCCTGACCTGACCCGACCGGATCTAACCCGACCTGAACTGACCTTACCTGGCCTGCCCCGACCCGACCC
>NW_016968378.1:0-1534 GCF_001483705.2 Eufriesea mexicana
ACGAAGTTCCGACTCAGCATCGCTCGAGAGATGCACAATAGTCGAAGCTGTAATGAGTACAGCGACCATCACAGTACTTTAGCCACTGGAATAATTTGTTCGCAGATAATTTATGTTTAACAGCAATTCTAGAATGGTCAATGTATAGTACGGTTATGTCTAGGGATATTTAAAACTGAGAGTACGGTTCCTAGTACATCTGTAAACAGTGCACTGTATCCATTGCATTGAATTGTTCAATGATGATTTGTTTTCTCTAGCAGTTCTGGAATGAGAAAGGACAGATGCGTCAAATCTCGAGATTTTAACAACTAACGACGCAGTACTATGTACAGCCGTAATCAAAGTACTGTAGCCGTTGGATTAATTTCTACGCTTGTGATTAATATTCAGCTGTAGTTCTAGAATGGCCAGCATCTGTTACATGTAAAGGTATTTACAACTCCCAGCGCGATACTTGGTGCACGCACCAATACAGCACCGTAGCCGTTGGATTAATCTTTTCTGCGATGATTTAAATTTCACGGTATTTCTCGGGACAATCAATGTGTACATAAGTTATGACTGAAGACATTTACAATCCCCAGTACGGCAGCCGGTACATCTTCCAACAGAGCATTGTAGGCTATGGATTAACCAGTTCAATGAAGATTTAGTACCTATGGAAAATCTGGACTGACAAAAGACGCACCCGCTATATATCGAGATGTTAAGAATTGAGGAAACATATCAGAGCACAACAACCGTCATAGTACTTCACCCGTTTGACTAATTTCTTCACACATATCTTAAATCTAGAAGCAACTCTAGAATTGTCAATACATAGGACGGTTGTACCTAGAGATATTTACAAATGACAGTACTGTAATTTTCGCCTCCTTCAAGAGAACACTGTTGCCGTTGAGTTATTCTGCTGACTTATGTTTAAAATTCTATAGCATTTTTAGGATGTCCAAAGACCGATCCAATGTCGCTCGTGAAATTGAGAAAAGACAACACAGCAATGAGTGTAGGTATCATCGCAGTACTGCATCCGTGGTATTAGACTGTACACTGATGATATAATTTCCACAGCAATCCTAGAATAAAGAATTCAGGTTGCAGGTATGGCTACAGATATATACAATTGATAGTTCGGAACCAAGTACGTCCATCACAGGAGCTCTGTGGCCGTTGTATTGCTCCGATCACTGATCACATATATTATGTAGCAATGCTAGAGTGACAAATGGTATATGCATTATTTTACGATATATTAACAAATGACAAAGCAGTACTGAATTCGGCCATCATAACGGTACGGAATGCGATGCACTAATTTGTTCAATGGTTATTTATGTTCGATGGCAGTCCTAAAACTGTCAATCTATATTCCACGTACCGGTAGCGGCTTTGTCAAATGACAAGACAGTAGACAGTGTAGCCATCTGACCAATGCTATGGCCACAGCTTTCATCTGTTCTCTGAACACCTAAATTCCTCAGCGATAGTAGATCAATGAAAGGAGTTAGCAATTGTCGCTGGAGTTATCATC
>NW_016968379.1:0-534 GCF_001483705.2 Eufriesea mexicana
GCAAGTACAGCCATTTTCTTGCCAGAGAATATGTCTACTGAAAATTTATAGTCTCTTATAGCTTTGTGAATAGATAGCCTAACGCCTTGAATCCAATGGCAAGTACAGCCACCTTCAAGCGAGAGAATAGGTCTATTCATAATCTATAACCTGTAATAGCTTGGTGAATAGATCGCCTATCGCATCCATTCGAATGGCAAGTAGAGCCATCTACTTGCCAAAGAATATGTCTATTCAAAATCTATTATCTGCTATAGCTTGGTGAATAGTTGGCCTAACGCCTTCAATCCCATGGCAAGTACAGCCATCTACTTGCCAGAGGATATGTCGATTCAAAATATTTAACCTGCTATAGCTTGGTGAATTGATCGCGTAACGCCTTCAATCCAATGGCAATTGCAGCCATCTACATGCCAGAGAATAGGGCTATTCAAGATCTATTATCTGTTATAGCTTGGCGAATACATCGCATAATGCCTTCAATCCAATGGCAAGTAGAGCCATCTACTAGCCAGAGAATAAGTCTATTCAAAA
>NW_016968380.1:0-1631 GCF_001483705.2 Eufriesea mexicana
TACATCCATCCATCCATACATCCTTCCATCCATACATGCATACATACATCAATACAAACATCCTTACATACACCCATACATTCATCCATACATACATCTATTCATTCATACATACATACATCCATACGTACATGCATACATCCATACAAACATCCATACATACATCCATGCATACATCCGTATATACATCCATACATACATCCATGCACACATCCATCTTCCCACACATCCATCCATACATGCATCCACACTTCCTTACATCCATTGAACAATACAACCATCCATCCGTACAAGCACCCATCCATCCATCCATCGTTCCGTACATATATCCATCTGTACATCCATACATACATACATCGATACATCCATACATCCGTACTTCCAAACATTCGTACAGCCATACGTGCACACAAACATACATCCACAAACCCGTCCAACCATACAACCATCCATCCATACATACATCCATACGTACATCCACACATCCATACATACATCCACACACATCCATACATACATCCATCCATACATCCATACGTACACCCATACACACATCCATACATACATCCAAGGCTGTATCCATAGATACATCCGTACATGCCTCCATACATCCACCAATACATGCATCCATACATACGCCCTTCCATGCACGCATCCATACATCCATACATATATCCGTTCATACATCCATCCATATATCCATACATACATCCATCCATACATCCCTACATACAATACAAACATCAATACATACATCCATGCCCACATCCATACATCCGTTCACCCAGCCATCCATACTTCAATCTATGCATACACACAATCATCCATTCAGCCATCCTTCCATACAACCATCCATCCATACACCCATGGATCCGTCAATCTATTCACACATACATCCTTGCACCAATCCATCAATCCATCATTACATCCAGACATACATCAGTTTATACATCCATCCACTCTTACATCCATACATTCATAAGTCCATACATCCATACATATTTATATCCGTACATTCGTACATCCATACATCCATACACCTATACAACCATACATCCAGACATCCATCCATGCATCCAAACATATATACAACCATACATCCAAACATCCATCCATCCATACATCCATCCATCCCTACATCCATCCATCCATACATCCATACATCCAGCATCCATATGTCCATAAATCCATCCACTCGTACATCCATCCTTCGATACATCCATCCATACATAGATCCATACATATATAAATCCATACATCCGTACATTCGGCCATCCGTACCTCAAACCATCCACACTTCCACCCATCCATACCGCCATCCATCCATACATACATCCATACACACAGCCATACATACATCCACAGGTACATTCATACATACATCCGTACATAACACCATACATCCATCCATACATGCATCCATACATAAGCCCTTCCATAGAGGCATCCATACATCCATACATGTATCCGTTCATACATCCATCCACATATCCATACATACATCCACACATAGGTACTCACATTCATCCATACATCCATACATACATCCACACAAACATCCATACATACATCCACACAAACATCCATACATACATCTATATATCCATCCATCCATACATCCAACAATCCAT
>NW_016968381.1:0-701 GCF_001483705.2 Eufriesea mexicana
TAGGAGGTCGCTCGCCGAGTCAGTTCCAAGAAATGACGTCATTTCCAAGAATTCTCGGACAATGCTTTTGTTGCCTTGCCGTAAAATTTTCAGCCGATTTCGCGACTTTGTACTAGGATAACATGACATGATAGGAGGTCGCTCGCCGATTCAGTTCCAGGAATTGACGTCATTTCCAGGAATTCTCGGACAATACTTTTGCTGCCTTGCTGTAAAATTTTCGGCGGATTTCGCGACTTTGTACTAGGATAACATGACATGATAGGAGGTCGCTCGCCGATTCAGTTCCAGGAATTGACGTCATTTCCAGGAATTCTCGGACAATACTTTCGCTGCCTTGCCGTAAAATTTTCGGCCGATTTCGCGACTTTGTACTAGGATAACATGACATGATAGGAGGTCGCTCGCCGATTCAGTTCCAGGAATTGACGTCATTTCCAGGAATTCTCGGACAATACTTTCGCTGCCTTGCCGTAAAATTTTCGGCCGATTTCGCGACTTTGTACTAGGATAACATGACATGATAGGAGGTTGCTCGTTGACAGATTCTTAGAAGTGACGTCACTTTCCAAGAATTCTGATTGCGTGCATGTATATACTGCACATAGAATATTCATTCAGGGAGATTTTAATTATTCTACTTACCTTACTTACCTTATTTTCCTTACCTACCTTACTCCACTTAGTTTATTCTTCTTTCT
>NW_016968382.1:0-552 GCF_001483705.2 Eufriesea mexicana
AAGCTGAAGATATTAAAGCACTATAGTGCACAGAAGCTCTCCTTATAGCAGACCAGAGCATTATAGTCAAAGCGACCCACTACAAGCCTAACCAATCGTAATATAAACAAGCGAAATCAAACACAACCTAACGCTCCGAGACCGCTGCTGCTGGCCTCCCCAGAGTCAAGGAGAGCACAAAAGTGGAGGGTAGAACGCAGAAATGCATAGAACCGCTGTGTACATCACATAAGTCAATGCTATCCAAGCCTAACCCAAACAAACAAAACAAATCCGAACATAGCATAACACAACCTAACGTGTCGGGACCGCTGTTACTGCCCTCCCGAGAGCTAAGCAGGGCATAATAGAGCACAGTGGAGCGCGGAAACCCACCGAATAGCACTGTGCAGCAAAAAAGTTGAAGCTATCCTGACTAAACTCAGCCTGGCCCAACATAAGAACATATCCGAACTTAACCTGACTCAAAATAACTTGCCGAGACCGCAGTTGCTGGCCTTCCCTGAGACAAGCTGAAAATATTACAGCACAGTAGAGCGCAGAAGGACAACC
>NW_016968383.1:0-881 GCF_001483705.2 Eufriesea mexicana
ACTGCAGTGTATATCACAAAAGTGGAAGATATCCTAGCCTATCCTGTTCTAACCTCACGTAACACAACATAAGGTGCCGAGACTATAATTGCTGGCCTCCCGAGAGCCAGGCAGAACATATTAGAGCAGCGTGTAGCGCAGAAATCCACCGTAGAACGGTGTATAGCACAGAAGTCAATGCAACCCTATCCTAACTTATCCAAACGTAGCATAACCATACGCAATATATCTGAACCTAACGTGCCGGGAACATTATTACTGTCGTCCCCAGGGCCAACTAGAACGTTCTATAACGCAGTAGAGCCCAGAAATCCGCCGAAAAACAGTGTAAACCACGTAAGTCGAGGATAACCAAACCTAACCCAGACTAACATAACCTAACCAAACTTAGACTTACTAAACCTATGGAGCCGAGACCACCATTACTGGCCTCCCCATAGGTGAGCAGAGTATAGTAGAGCACAGCAGAGGGCAGAACTCCATCGAATAGCAGTGTATGGCAAAAAAGCCAAAGGTACTCTCGCCTAAGCAAACCTAGCGTAACACAGCCAAACGCACCCTAACTCGACACAACGTGCCAAGGCTACCATTGCTGGCATCCCCAGAGCCACACGGAGAATATTAGAGCGTTGCAGAGCGCAGAAAGTCGCCTAAAAGCAGTGCACGGCACTAAATTCAAGGACATCCTGGCCAAACATGTCCTAACGCAACCTAACCAAACACAACCTAATTCAACCTATCGTGCCACGACCGTTATTGCTGGCATCCCCAAAGTCGAGTAGGGTATAGTAACGCAACGAAGGGCGCAGAAATTCACCGAATAACAGTGTAGAGCACAAAAGTCAAAGGTAGCCCCTCCTAACCCATCCAAACGCAACATA
>NW_016968384.1:0-483 GCF_001483705.2 Eufriesea mexicana
AGCAATAGGGGTCGCGGCAGGTAAGGCTTAGATATGCTACGTTTTGTTATCTTATGGTTAGTTATGTTAGGGGAGGATGGCTTTGGCTTTAGTGCTGTTGTCTGCTATTAGGTCGATTTCTGCTCCCTACAGAGCTTTAATACTTTCAACTTGGGTCTGGGAAGGGCAGCAATAGTGGTCTCGGCACGTTATCATGGATCAGGTCACGTTCTGTTAGGATGGGTTAAGCTATGTTTTGTCGTGATAGCATTAACTTTTGTGCAGTACACTGATATTCGGTGGATTTTGTCGCTCCACTGTGCTCTGGTATGTCGAGCTTGACTGTGGGAAGGGTTGCAATGGCGGTATCCGCACGTTAGTTAGAATTAGGCTATGTTTGGCTATTTTCGTGTGGGTTGGGTTAGTTTTTGGTAACTCTGACTTTTCCGATACGCGTTGCGTTTCTATGGACTTCAGCGTCCTACACTCCACTAATGTGTTCTG
>NW_016968385.1:0-564 GCF_001483705.2 Eufriesea mexicana
TTGGCTGGCATAGACTTTTCTGCTATAAACTTCGATGCTATGTATATCGGCGCTCTGCTCTCCACTAATATGCTCCGCATGGTTCCGAGAAGGCCAGAAATGGTGGTCGCGTCACGTTGGATTGAGTTATGTTACGTTCGATTATGCTACGATTGTATAGGTTAGGCGGGGCTTGCTTTGACTTTTGCGCTATACACTGATATTCGGCGGATTACTGCACTCTACTGTGCTCCAATACGTTCAGCTTGGCTCCGGGAGGGCCAGAAGTCGCGGTATCGCCACGTAACGCTGAGTTACGCTACGTTTGGTTAGGTTAGGTTAGGTCATGCTAGCTTAGATTATCTTCGCCTCGCGTCCTTTACGCAGCAGTCCGGCGGTTTTCTGCGTTCTACTGTGTTCTGGCATGTTCTGCTTGGCTCTATGGAGGTCAGCAATAGTGGTCTAGGTATAGGTGGTCTATATATGTTTGGTTGAGTTAGGATACGTTTGCCTAGGATATGCTTCGTGAGTTCAGGCTAGGGTAACCTTGACCTTTGTGGTACACGCTGCTGTTCGGCGGATTTC
>NW_016968386.1:0-475 GCF_001483705.2 Eufriesea mexicana
CCATTGCAATGCTGTAGAATGTGGCCGGAATATACAATTTTATTAACATTTTCGACTAATATCGTGGAGAACAAGCTTCCTGGCATAACTATGGAGGAAAGATCCTTTTTGCGTGCTATAGCCGTTGCAATGCTAAAGAATCGGGCTGGAAAGTTCAATTTTATTGACATTTTCGACCAATATCGTGGTGAGCCATCTTCCTTGCACAAATAAGGAGGAAAGATTCTATTGGCAAGCTATAACCATTGCAATGCTATAGAATCTGGACGGAAAGTTCAATTTTATTGACATTTTCGAATAATATTGTTTTGCGCTACTTTTCTTGCATAAATGAGGAGGAAAGATACTTTTGGCGTGACCTATAACCGTTGCAATGATGTAGAGTGTGACTGGCAGATTCAATTTTACTGAGATTTTCGACTACTACCGTGGTTAACTATCTTTCTTGCGTAAATAAGGCGGAAAGATTTTATTG
>NW_016968387.1:0-571 GCF_001483705.2 Eufriesea mexicana
AACCAAACCGAACACATTCTAACAAAACCTAACGTGCCGCGAAAACAATTGCTGGCCTCCCGAGAGTCGAGCTGTCGTTAGTAGAGCAATACATAGCCCAGATATGGTGCGAGTAGCAGTATATAGCACAAAAGTCAAAGTTATCCTGCCAAAACCTGGCCAAGCATGGCGTAACCAAACGTAACCTAACACAACATAACGTTCCGGGACTACCATTGCTGGCTTACTAGGGACAAGCAGAGCATATTAGAGCAACTAAGAGCGCAGAAATCCTCCGAATAGCAGTTTGTAGAACGCATAAGTCGAAGCTACCCCAATGTTGCATAACCAAACGAATCGTAAGGCAAACTAACGTGCCTAGACCACAATTATTGAGCTTCCAGAGCAAAGCAGAACATACTAGATCACAGTAGAGCGCAGAAATCCAAAGGATAGCAGTGTGTGGCACAAAAGTCGAAGCTATCCTAACCTAACGCATCATACCAAAACGAAATCTAACACAACCTATCGTGCCGTGACACTATTGCTGGGCAACCCAGATTCACGCAGAGCATATTAGAGCAATGTAGGT
>NW_016968388.1:0-365 GCF_001483705.2 Eufriesea mexicana
CTTCGACTAATATCGCGGTGAGCTAAATTTCTTGGATGCATATGGACGAAAGGTTCTATTGGTGTGCTATAGCCATTACAGTGCTATAGAATCAGCTTCGAAAATTCAATTTAATGACATTTTCGGCAAATATCGTGGGGAGCTAACTTTCTTCGATAAATAAGGAGGAAAGATTCTATTGGCATGCAATAGCCGTTGCAGTGCTATAGAATCTGCCTGGAATATTCAATGTTATATACATTTTCGGCTGATATCGTGATGAGCTAACTTTCTTGTATAAATATGTAGGAAAGATACCATTGGCGTGCTATAGCATTTGCAATGCTATAGAATCTTCCTCGAAAATTCAATTTTATTGATATTCT
>NW_016968388.1:404-1162 GCF_001483705.2 Eufriesea mexicana
TCTTGCATAAATAAGGAGGAAAGATTCTATTGGCCAGCTATAGCCATTGCAATTCTATAGTATCTGGATGGAAGATTCAATTTTATTGACTGTTTCGACGAATATCGCGGTGAACTAAATTTCTTGGATGCATATGGACGAAAGATTCTATTGGCGTGCGATAGCCATTGCAATTCTATAGTATCCAGATGGAAAATTCAATTTTATAGACATTTTCGACTAATATCGTTGTGAGCTGACATCGTTGCATAAATAAGTAGGAAAGATTCTATTGGCACGCTATAGCCATTGCAGTGCTATAGAATCTGGCTGCTAAATTCAATTTTATTGACATTTTCGGACAATATCGCGGTGAGCTAACTTTCTTGTATAAATATGGAGGAAATATCTATTAGCGCGCTATAGCCATTGCAGTGCAATAGAATCTGCCTGGAATGATCAATGCTATTGACATTTTCGGCTGATATCGTGATGAGCTAACTTTCTTCTATAAATAGGTAGGAATGACACCATTGGCGTGCTATAGCATTTGCAATGCTATAGAATCTTCCTCGAAAATTCAACTTTATTGATATTCTCGAATAATATCGTTGCGATGTAACTTTCTTGCATAAATAAGGAGGAAAGATTCTATTGGCCAGTTATAGCCATTGCGATCCAATCATATCTGGAAGGAATATTCAATTTTATTGACGTTTTCGACAAATATCGTGGCGAGCTAACACTCTTGCATTAATAATGAGGAAAGGATCTATTGG
>NW_016968389.1:0-253 GCF_001483705.2 Eufriesea mexicana
ACATAACTAAATTGAGCTGTCGCGAACACTGATGCTAGCCTACTCAGAGCAAAGCCGAACAAATGGAGCACAGTCGAGCGCAGAAGTCTACCGAATAGCAGTATACAGCACAAAAGTCAGAAATCTCCTATCCTAACCTATCCAATCGTGTCATTACCAAACGTATCTTACCAAAACCTATCGTTCGAAGACCGCTATTGCTGGTCTCCCCAGAGTCGAGCTGATGGTAGTAGAGCAATGCAGAGCGCAAATG
>NW_016968390.1:0-433 GCF_001483705.2 Eufriesea mexicana
ACCTTACCTTATCTGACCTGACCTGACCTGACATGACCTGACCTAACTTGACCTGACCTTGCCTGACATTGCCTGACCTGGCCTGACTTGAACTGACCTGAACTGACATCATCTGACCTGACCAGACCTGACATGACCTGGGCTGAACTGACCTGACCTGACCTGACTTGACCTGACCTGATCAGAATCCCCTACCTTGCCTGGCCTCACCTGACCTGATGTGACCTTTCTTGACATGATCTGCTCCGAATTGAACTGACCTGAACTGACCTGACCTGACCAGACGTGATCTGGCCTGGCCGGACCTGACCTGACCTGACCTGACATGACCTGACATGGCATGACCTGAACTGACCTAACCTGACCTGGGCTGACCTGGGCTGACCTTACCTGACTGATCTGACCTGACCTGACCTGATCATATATGATCTGG
>NW_016968391.1:0-733 GCF_001483705.2 Eufriesea mexicana
AAAAGAAAATGTCAATAAAATTTAATTTTCCAGCATGATTCTATAGCATTGCAATGGCTGTATAACGCCAATAGAGTCTTTCCTCCTTATTTATGGAAGAAAGTTACATGACCACGATATTATACGAGAATGTCAATGAAGTTGAATTCAACGAGAATGTCAATAAAATTGAATTCTCCAGCCAGTTTCTGTAGCACTGCAACGGGCATAGCGCGCAAATAGAATCTTTCCTCCTTATTTATGTAAATAAAGTTAGCTAACGCCGATATTTGACGACAATGTCAATAAAATTGTATCTTCCAGCCAGATTTTGTAGCATTGAAACGGCTATAGGACGCCAATGGAATCTTTCCTTCTTTTTTATGCAAGAAAGTTAGTTCACATAGATATTAATCGAACTTGTAAATATAATTATATTTTCCGGGCAGATTCTGATGCACTGCAGCGGCTATAGCAGGCCAATGGAATTTTTCCTCCTTATTTACGCAAAAAAGTTTGCTCATCCCGACAATAGTCGTATATGTGAATAAAATTGAAATTTCCAGACAGATTCTACAGCATTGCAATGGCCAAAGCACGCCAAAAGGATCTTTCCCCCTTATTCATGCAAGAAAGATAACTCACCACGACAATATTCGTATATGTGAATAAAATTGTAATTTCCAGACAGATTCCACAGCATTGCAATGGCTACAGCACGCCAATAGGGTCTTTCCTCCTTATTTATGTAAGA
>NW_016968392.1:0-2143 GCF_001483705.2 Eufriesea mexicana
TATAATATGGCCTGCTTGGCTCAGGGATGCCAGCTATAGTGGTCTCGGCATGTTAGGTTGCGTTAGGTTGCGTTTGGATTGGTTAGGATTGTCTGGGTTGGGTTAGGATAGCTTTAACCTTTCTGCTATACATTGCCATCCTTTGGACAACTGCGCTCTACTCTCCTCTAATATTTTCTGCTTGGCGTTGGGGAGGCCAGCATATTGGGCTCCGCTCGTTGGGTTCATTTAATCTGCACTTAGTTGGGTCGGTTTAGGTCTGGTAAGGTAAGGGTATCCTTGACATTTGTGCTATTCGCTGCTATTTCGTGGCCGCCTGCGCTCTACTATTCCCTAGTGTGTTCTTCTTGACTCTGAGGATTCAAGTAATAGTGGTCTCAGCACATTACGGTGAGTTATGTTACGATTGGTTTACTACGTTTGGACAGGCTAGGATAGGATTGCTTCGACTTTTGTGATATACGCTGCCATTCGCTGGATATATAGGCTCTACATTGCTCTACTCTACGCTGCTTGACTCAGGGGAGGCCGGAAATAGGGGCCACGGCGCGCTAGGTAGGTCTAGGTTACGTTTGGTTGTTAGGCTTGTTTGGGTTAGGATAAATCTTCTTGGACTTTTGCACTGCACACTGAAATTGCGGTGGATTTCTTTGCTTTACTGTGCTCCAGTTTGTTCCGCTTAGCTCTTGGGAGGAAAGAAATAATGGTTTCGCCAAGTGTGTTTGAGATATGCGACGTTTGGCAATGTTAGGTTAGCTATGGTTGGGTTTGGGTAACTTCGTCATTTCTGCTATGCACTGCGATTCCATGGACATCTGCACTTTACTAGCCCCCATTACGCTCCGCTAGGCTATTTGGAGGTCAGCTATACTGGTCGCGGCATGTTAGGTTGGGTTAGATTTCGTTTCGTAGGGTTAGGTTTCTTTGGTTTGGTCCGCGTTCTACTCTTTAATATAATTCGCTTGGCTTTGGGGAGGCCAGAAATAGTTGTCTAGGCACGTTGGCTTGGGTTAGGATGCATTCGGTCAAGATACGTTTGTATAGGTTAAGCTAGGGTGGCTATGACTATTGCGCTTTACACAGCAATTCTGTGGACCTCTGCGTTCTACTGTGCTCTACCATATTCTGCTTGTCTCTCCGGACGCCAGCAACAGTGGCCGCGGCACCTTAGTTTTTGTTATGTTACGTTAGGTTTGATTTGGTCAGAATGTCTCTGACTTTTGTGCCGTACCCTGCTACTCGTTGTATTCCTATGCTCCGCATTGTCCTAATATACTCTGCTCGACCACGGGGTGGCCATTAGTATTGGCCCCGGCACGTTAGGTTGTGTTAGGCTACGTTTGGTTAGGCCTTGAATGCTTGTGTTGTGATCGGATAGCTTTCACTTTTCTGCCATACACTGCGATTCTATGGATTTCTGCGTTCTACACTAAGCAGATATGTCAAGTTTGGTTCGGATATCCTTGACTTTTGTGCTATATATTGCTTTATGGTGGCTTTCTGCGCTCTACTGTGCTCTTGTGTATTCAGCTTGGCTCTGGGGAAGCATGTAATGGTTGTCTCGGCGCGTAAGTTTAAGTTATGCTACGTTCGGCTGTGTTTCGATAGGAGAGGGCAGGACGGGGTCGCTTTGACTTTTGTGCCTTCCACTGCCCTTCGGAGAATTTCTGCCCTCTACGTTGCGCCACTATTGTCTGCCAGACTCTGGGGAGGCCGGTAGCAATCGTCTTGGCACGTTAGTTTGAGTTAGATTACGTTTGGTTCTGTTACGTTTGGCTAGGTTAGGAGAGGATGGCATTGACTTTTGTGTTAGAAACAGCTATACAGTGGATTTCTGCTCTCTACATTGCTCTAATGTGCTCTGCTTGGCTTTGGCGATGCCAGAAGTGGATGTCTCGGCACGTCAGTCGCAGATATGCTACGTTTCGTCATGTTATTTTTTTCGGGTTATGCTTGGATAGCTCCGACTTTCCTGGTGGATGCTGCTATTCGGTGGATATCTGCGCTCTTCTCTGCTCTGCTGTACTCGGCTCGACACTTGGGTGGCCAGCAATAGTGGTCGCTTCTTGCTGGATTGTGTTAGGTTACGTTTGGGTATGTGTCGATTGGTTATTCTAGGAGGGAATAGCACCTACCTTTGTGA
>NW_016968393.1:0-1030 GCF_001483705.2 Eufriesea mexicana
TACACCTGTCCACCCAAACATACATCCATCCATATACCCATCTATCCATACATAAACCCATCCGTAGATACACCCATCCAAACAAGCATTCATCCATCCATACATCCATCCATTCATCCATCCATCCATAAATGCGTCCATCCATACATACGTCCATCCATCCATCCATCCTTCCATACATCCATACATACATCTATACATGCATCCATACCTTCAGCCACCCATACATCCATCCATACATACATCCATAAATCCACACATCCATATATATCCATAAATCCAGCAAACCGTACTTCCATCCTTCTATACATCCATCCATCTATACATCCATCCATCCATACATCCATACATATATACATCGATACATCCATACATCCATACATCCACCCATCCCCACATCCATACATCCACCAATCCATAAATCCATACACCCATACATCCATCCAACCATACATACATCCATACATACATCCATACATACAACCATACATCCATCCATCCACATATCCACTCACTCATACGTCCATCCATCCATCCGTACATGCATATACACATCCATGCATCCATAAACCCATCCAGCCATTCATGCATCCATCCGTACATACATCCTTCCATACATCCATCGATTCATACATCCACCCACACATACATACATCGATCCATACATCCACACAACAATACATCCATCCAACAATCCATAAACCAATACATACATAAATACTTATATCCATACATCCATACATCCATCCATCCATCCATACATCCATCCATCCATACATACATACGTTCGTACATACATACGTCCATACATCCATACATCCATACACCCATACATCCATACATTCGTACATCCACTCATCCGTACATCCATACATTCGTACATCCTTACATACATCCATCCATTCATCTGCACATACATCCATACACGCATCCAGACATACATCCATGGCAATATCCATACAGACACACGTACGTTCATCCATACATCCATCCATACATTCATACATACACACATCCATAAATCCATCCG
>NW_016968394.1:0-1044 GCF_001483705.2 Eufriesea mexicana
GGTTAGGTTAGGTTAGGTCATGCTATGTTAGGCTACGTACGGCATTTGGGCCATTCACTGCAATGCGGTGGATTCCTGCGGTCTTATGTGCTATAGTATATTCTGCTTGGCTCTGGGGAGGTCAGCAATAGTGGTCTCGGCACGATAGGTTGAAATATGATACGTTTGGTAAAGATACATTATCTCTGGTTGGGTATGTGTAGCTACGACTTTTCTTCTATACACTGTCATTCGTAGATTCCTGCCTTCCACCGTGCTCTACTCTTATCTGCTAGTCCTTGAGGAGGCCAACAAGGGTGGTTGCCGCACGTTACGTTGAGTTTGGCTACGTTAGGTCAGGATATGCTTGTTTGGGTTTGGCTTGGATGCCTTTGACATTTCTGATATACACTGAGATTCTATGGATTTCTGGGCCCTGCTTTCATTTCATATGTCCTGCTTTCCTCTGGGGAGGTCAGCAATATCTATCTAGGCACATTAATTTGAGTTAGGTTACGTTTGATAATGTTACGATTGGCTAGTATAGGAGAGGATAGCTTTGACTTTTGTGCTGTGCACAGCACTTCAGTGGACCTCTGCGCTCTACTGTGCTCCAGCAAATTCTGCGTGTCTCGGTGGATGTCAGCAATAGTGGCCTCGGAACGTCACGTTAGGTTTGGTTACGTTTGGTTATATTACGTTTGGATACGTTACGATAGGATGTAGTTAACTCTTGTGCTATACACGGCTCTTCGGTGGATTTCTAATCTCTACGTTGCTATTCTGTACCCCGCTCGGCTCTCGGGAAGACGGTAATAGTGGTCTCTGCACATTCGTTTGGGTCAGGCTGCGTTTGGTTGTGTTATGTTGGTATGGGATATATTTGAATAGATTGGACTTTCGAGGTATGCATCGTTATTCGGCGCATTTCTGCGCTCTACTGTGCTCTCACATGTTCATCTCTCTCATGTTCTGCTTGGCCCTGGTGTTCCAGCAATAGCGGTCCCGTGAATATACGTTGAGATGGGCATCGCTTGGTTAAGTCACGTTGGTCTCGTCTTGGCT
>NW_016968395.1:0-617 GCF_001483705.2 Eufriesea mexicana
CACCGAACAGCGGTGCATAGCTTAAAAGTCAAAGCTATTCCATCCTAACCCAAACAAACGTAATATAACCAAACGTTATCCATCCTAAGCTGAGACGACGAGGCCTCTATTTCTGTCCTTCCCAGAGCCAAGCAGAATATGCTAGAGCGCAGGAGACTGCAGAAGCCCACCGAATAGCAGTGTACAGCACAAAAGTCATAGTTAATCTCTCCCAGACTTACAAAACGTAACCTAACCAAGCGTTACACGTCTCAACCTATCGTGCCGAGAGCACCATTTCCGGCCTCCCAAGCACCAAGCAGAGCTTATTAGATCCCAGGACAGAGCAGTAATCCACCGAAGTAGCAGTTTGTAGCACAAAAGCCAAAGCCATTCTATCCCGACTTAACCAAACGTAACATAAACTGACGTAACGTATCCCAACCTGACGTGCCTCGAAATCTATTGCTGTCCTCGCGAGAACTAAACAGAGCATAGCCGTGCAATAAAGAACTCTGAAATCTTCCGAACAACAGTGTACATCTCGAAAGTCAAATCTATCATAACCAAACCTGGCTGAACCTATCATAACCAAAGGTAACATGACACAACCTAACCCGCCGAGAGCACTATTCCTG
>NW_016968396.1:0-544 GCF_001483705.2 Eufriesea mexicana
CCTAACGCAACCTATCTTGCCGCGACCACTATTACAGGCCTCCACACGGCCAAGCAGAACACAATCGAAGATAGTAGAGCACAGGTATCCATAGAATTGCAGTGCACAGCGCAATCGTCAAAGCTAGCCTATCCTAACGTGACCAAACGTAACATAGCCCAACGTAGCCTAATTCAACATAACGTGCTAAGACCACCATTGCTGGCATACGCAGAAACAAGCAGAAAATGCATGAGCGCAGTAGAGCGCAGAAATCCATCGCATTGCATTCCATATCTCAAAAGTCGAAGATATCCTGGCCAAACGCAACCTATGATATCCTAACCTAACGTGCCGCGTCCACTTTTCCTGGCGTCCCTAGGGACAAGCAGAATATGACAGATCACAGTATAGCTCAGAATCCCATAGAATAGCTGAGTTGAGCACAAGAGTCAAAGCAATCCTATCCTAATACAGGCTGACCTACCTTTACCAAAGGTAACCTATCTCATACTAACATGCCGCGAAGAGTATTGTGCACCACAGTGCCAGGCAGATCATAATA
>NW_016968397.1:0-966 GCF_001483705.2 Eufriesea mexicana
GCACTGTAATGCACCGAATAGAAGTTTATAGCGCAAAAGTCAAAGCAATCCCCTCCTAACCTAACCAAATGTAACATAACCAAACGTAGCCTAACTCAACATAACGTGCCCAGACTACTATTGATGATCTCCGTATAGCCAAGTAGAGCGTATTAGAGCAATGTAGATGGCAGTAATCCACCATATAGAAGTATATAGCACAAGATTCAAAGCTATCCCATCCTAACCAAACCAAGCGTAACATAACCAAACGTAGCCTAACACAACCTATCGTCCTGTGGCCACCATTGCTTGGCTCCCCAGAGCCGAGCAGAACATGCTAGAGCACAGGCGAGCGCAACAACCGACTGCATTGCAATGAATATTACAAAAGACGGAGCTATGCTGTATTAACCTAACCAATCTTGATATAGACAAACGTAGCCAAACTCAACCTAACGTGCCGCGACCACCATTACTGGCCTCCCCACAGAAAGGCAGAAAGTAATAGAGGCGGGTGGGGCCCAGAAATCCATAGAATCACAGTGTATAGAACGAAGTCAAGATTATACAGACCTAATCAAATCAATCAAAGTCTATCCGAACGTAGTCTAACTCAACCTTTCGTTCCGAGATCCCTATTAATTTCCTCCCCAGAATCGAACATGGCATAGTAGGGTAATGTGTGGGGTAGAAGTTCTCTGAATAGCAGTGTACAGCGCAAAAGTCTAGGCAATCCTATCCTAACTTTCCAAATGTAATATAACTAAAGGCAAACTAATTTAACCTAACGAGACGAGACCACAGTTGCAGGCCTCCCACAGCCAAGCAGAACTCATTAGGGCACAGTAGAGCGCAGGGGTCCAACGCAAAGCTGCGTATAGCACAAAGGTCAAAGCTACCTTGTCCAACCCTAACCAATCATCACATTATCAAACGTAGCAAAACAAAGTCTATCATGACACGACCATTATTGCCGGCCGTCCC
>NW_016968398.1:0-889 GCF_001483705.2 Eufriesea mexicana
TATAGCAGATTATAGATTTTGAATAGACCTATTCTCTGGCAAGTAGATGACTGTACTTGCCGAACGATTGAATGCGTTAGGCGATCTATTCACCAAGCTATAGCAGGTTGTAGATATTGAATAGACCAATTCTCTGGCAAGTAGATGGCTGTACTTGCCATCTGTTTGAAGGCGCTGGGCGATCTATTCACCAAGCTATAACAGGTTATAGAAAATAGACCTATTCTCTGGCAAGTAGGTGGCTGTATTTGCCATTGGTTGAAGGCGATAGGCGACATATTCACCAAGCTATAACGGATTATAGATTTTGTATAGACCTATTCTCCGGCACGTAGGTGGCTTTGCTTGCCATTGGATTGATGGCGTTATGCCAACTAATCACCAAGCTAAGTCAGCTTATAGATTTTGAATAGACTTGTTCTCTGGCAAGAAGGTGGCTGTACTTGCCATTGGATTGAATGCGTTTGGCGATCCATTTACCAAGCTATAACAGGTTATAGATTTTGAATACACCAATTCTCTGGCAAGTAGATGGCTGTACTTGCCGTTGGATTGAAGGCGTTAAGCGTCCTATTCATCATGCTATAACAAATTATAGATTTTCAATAGACCAATTCTCTGGCGAGTGGAAGGCAGTTCTTGCCATTGGATTGAAGGCATTTGGCGACCTATTCCCCAAGATATAACAGATTATAAATTTTGAAGAGACACATTCTCTGGCAAGTAGGTAGCTGTAATTGCCATTGGATTAAAGGCGTTATGCGATATAATCACCAAGCTATGACAGTTTATAGATTTTGGATAGACTTATCCTCTGGCGACTAGGTGGCTGTACTTGCCATTGGATTGAAGGCGTTAGGCGACCTTATCGCCAAGCTGTGACAGCTTA
>NW_016968399.1:0-3464 GCF_001483705.2 Eufriesea mexicana
CAAACGATCGAAGTGTACAGCACAAAAGTCATATCCCTCCAGACGAACCCAGGCTAACGTAACATAATCAAACGTCGCATACCACAACGTAACGTGCCGAGACCAATAATCATGGCATTCCCATAGCTAAGCATAATATAGTGGAGCACGGTGCAGCGCAGCAATACTCGTATAGCAGTCTACAGCACTGAAGTCTATGTTAACCTGACCGGGCATAACCTAACCTAATCTAAACAAGCGTACCCTAACTCAACCTAACATTACAAAACAAATTTCGATGTCCTCCCGGAGCCAAGCAGAGCATATTAGGGCACATCACATCGCAGAAATCCACCGCATTGCAGTGAATAGCAAAAAAGCCGTAGGTATCCTAGCATAACATCACATTACCTAACCTTACCAATCGTAGCATATCTCAAAACAACGTGCAGCGTCCACCGCCCCTGGCCTCCCCATACCCAAGCAGAATGTAGAAGAGCACAGTAAATAACATAAATACGCCGAACAACAGTATATAGAACGAAAGTCAAAGCTACCCAAACCGAACACAGCCAAACACAACCTAACCGAACGTAACCTAACTGAAACTACCGCCCTGCGAAGCAATTGCTCGCATCCACAGAGTCGAGCAGAGAATAGTACAGCAATGTAGATCGCAGGAATCCACCGAGTAGTCGTGAATAGCACAGTTATCAAACGTAACATAACCTAACCAGACCGAACCTATCCTAAGAATGCATGGACTAACTGATCCTAAAGGGCCGTAGCCACCACTTCTGCCCTCTCCTGTGCCAAGAAGAACGTACTACAGCACAGTAGCGCGCCGAAATACAACGAATAGCAGCGTACAGCACTAAAGTCAAAGTCACCAAAGCCAATCCTAACCAATACTAGGCTAACGAAGCCTAACGAAACTCAACCTATCGCGTCACGCCCACTATTGCTGTCCACCCCAGGGTCGAGCAGAGTATAGCAGAGCAACGTAGAGCGCAGAAATGCACCGAATAGCAATGTATAGGCGAAAGACAACTATATCATGGTCTAACATGTCCAAACATGCTATAACCAAGCGCAATGTGATATAACCTAACGTGCCTAGACAACTATTGCCGTCCTCCTGCCGCCAAGCAGAACGCATTTGAGGTGAGTAGGGCGCAAGAGTCAAAAATTGGCAGTGTATAGCAGAAGAGTCATAGTCATCCCAACCTGACCCAAACTAACCTATCATAAACAAACGAATCCTAACTCAAACTAACGTGCCGAGACCGCTACTGCTCACTACCCCACGGACAAGCGGAATATGGTGGAGCACGGTAGAACACAGAAGTCCGTACGATATCTGGGTTAAGCACAAAGGTCAAAGCCTTCCAAACCCAGCCCATCTTAACCTAGCCTATCCGAACGTAATCTAACATAACCTAACGTACGCGACCAGAATTGCTGCCATCCATAAAGTCAAGCAGAGTATCATATTACAGGAGAACAGACGGCAGAAATCCATAGCATCGCTGTGCATGGCAGAAAAGTCGAAGATGTCTCTACCTAACCTAAGCTAACGTTACATACCGAAACATACCCTATCTCAATCTAAGCTGCCGAAACCACAATTACTGGATTCCCCAGAGCCAAGCAGAGCATACTAGAGCACAACGGACCGCAGAGGTCCACCGCATTCCAGTGTACGGCGCAGAAGTCAAAGACATCCTGACCAAACCCAGACAGACCTAACCTAACCAAACCCAACCAAATCCAACATACTGTGCCTACACCTCAATTGCTGGTATAACCAGAGCCAATCAGAACATATTAGAGCACGGTAGATCGCAGAAGTCCACCGAATAGCTGTTCAAAGCACAAAAGTCGGATATATCGTGCCCTAAGCTAACAAAATGGAACATAACCAAACGTAACCTAACTCAACCTAACGTGCCGAGACCACTACGGCTGTCCTCCGCAGAGCAAAGCAGAATATGCTAGAGAACAGTAGAGCGTACAAATCGTCCTCATGGCAGCGAATAGCACAAAAGTCGAAGACATCCTTACCAAACCTATTCTACCATGATATAACCGAACGTAACATAACTCAACCTAACGCGCCGCGGCCACTATTTCTGGCCTCCCCGGAGCGAAGCAGAGCATACTTGGTCTCAGTAGTGCGCAGAAATCCACCGAATGGTAGTGTGCTGCACGAAAGTCAAAGATATCCTAGCCTAACATAACGAAACATATCATAACCAAACGTAACCTAACTCAACCTAGCGAGCCTATACCACTATTGCTGACATCACCAGAGCCAGACAGAATGTACTAGAGCACAGTACGGCGTAGACGACCGTCACATTACTGCGTAAAGCGCAAAAGTCAGAGATGTCCTAACCAAACAAAGCCGAACGTAGCATATCGCAGCGTAACGTGTCGAGACCCCTGTTGTTGGCTTTCGCAGAGCCAAGCTGCACATATCAGGTTACAGTGCAGCGTAGAAATCCACCGAATAGTAGTGTAATGGACAAAAGTCAAAGCGATCCCCTCCTAATGCAACCAAGCGCAATATAAGCAAACATATCCTAACTTAAACTAACGCGCCGAGACCAGTACTGCTGGAATCCCCAGAGCCAAGCAGAACGTACTAGAGCTCCGTAGATCGCCGAAATCCAACGAACAGCAGTGTATATCACAAAAGTCAAAGCCATCACAGCCAAATCTGGCTCATCGTAGCCTAACCAATCGTAACCTAACTCAACCTATCGTGCCACGACCACTATTGCTAATCACCGCCGAGCCAGCCAGAATATGCTACAGAAGAGTAGGGCGCCGAAACACGCCACACTGCAGTGTATAACACAAGTGACGGAGGTATCCTCTCCTAACGTAACCGACCGTAACATACACAAACGTATCCTATGCATACATAACGTGCCCCGACCACTATTGCTGGCGTCCCCAGAGTTAAGCAGAGTATGATAGGGCACAGTAGAGCCCAGAAGTCCATAGGATAGCAGTGTTGAGCACAAATATCAGCTACCCTCTCTTAACATAGCCAATCGTAACATACACAAATGTAACCTGGCTCAAACTAACTTGCAGCGACCACTATTTCTGGCCACCTCAGAGTCGTGAAGAGTATGGTAGAGCAATGTAGAGCGCAGGAATCCACCGAATTTCATTGTGTGACTCAAAAGTCGAAACTATCCTACCGTAACCTAATCAAATGTAACATAATCAAACGCAGCCTAATCCAACCTATCGTGCCTAGACCACTGTTGCTGACCTCCCCATCGTCGAGCAGAAGATATTACAGGAGAGCAGAGCGCAGAAGCCAATGTAATGGCAGTCTAAGTCAGAAAAGACGAAGATATCGCAGCATGACGCAAACTAAATCGTCGAGCAGAAGATATTACAGGAGAGCAGAGCGCAGAAGCCAATGTAATGGCAGTCTAAGTCAGAAAAGACGAAGATATCGCAGC